>NC_091796.1:2010000-2145000 GCF_041296235.1 Equus asinus | reverse complement strand
GACATGGGGATTAATTTTTTCAGTCTACGATTTTAAAAAAAACATATGGAGATTTTTGATTTCCCAGAAAGATGGAGTGAACATACTTCTCCCTGCTCTTCCCACTAGTGCAGCCAACAACTCTGGACATTAGGCACGAAACACACATAAGAGACTCAAAAGGGTGGAGAGAGGAAGGTGGACTGTCTAGGATTTGGGAACAAGAGAAAAACACAGCACTGAGTCTCTGGGTTTTCCTTTTGCCTCATAGATCCCAGACTTGGACCTGAAGAAGCTGGCAACCTGGAAATGCCAAAAAGTACTGACAAAAGGACAGGCCAAGAGGAGCTTTCTCTCTTGGGCCAAAGGACCAGGAAAGGGGCCACTTGCCAGGATGGAAAACTTCTAGACAGTAACTGCTCTACTCCAGCCAATATCACAGAAAAATCCTAGACTTCCACCCTCACCGTAACGGCTCCTCTCCTCCTGGGCTGGTGTCAGGGAGGCTGAGGGGGGTCATACTTCTCTCCACTCCCAGGATAATCCACACACACCCCTCCCACACATCAGCAGAGGCCCGTGGGGAGCAGGAACTCACACCTCCACCCAGGAGTGATGAAGAAACACCTCATTTCTTCTACTGGATCAGTGTTGAAGTAAATCTGCCAAAGCAGAACATTTAAATAATATCCAGGATACCATGACAGAATTTCCGGAAGAACCACAGGAAATTTTAGAACTAAAAATATGATATAAACTTTAAAAACTCAGTGGATAAGCTCGACAAAAGAGAAGAAATGATAGAAGAAAGAATAAGTGAACTGGAAGGTAGAAAAAGAGAAATTACACCATAGGAGCAACAGAGAGAAAATAAGCTAGGGAAAAGTGTGTAGCACTCAGGCACCCGTGGGGCAATAGCAGGAGATCTAACACGCCTACCGTGAGTCATAGGGGCTGGGAGTGGGCTGAAAAAGCATTTGAAGAAATGGCTTAAAGTTCCCAAAGTTTGAAAAAGACATAGACCTACATATTCAAAATGATGAACAAACCACAAACAAGAAAAACCCAAAGAAACACATGCCAAGACATATCATAATCAAGCTCCTGGAAACTATGGATGAAAAGGCTTTCTACTGATGCCACATGTCACCTTCCTCCTACAGCCAAGCCCAAGCTAAATGGCAGAGTTAATGCCTGGTCACAGGAGGGGTCTCCCAAAGCCTCATTTTCCCCCTCTTTGAATTAGGACCTCCACAGTTATGGGGATTCAGTAAATCCACATCGATAAAGAACCTAACCCAGCGCCTGACACATTGTAAACAGGGAGAAAACACTGGCTATTTTTAAAAATCAAATTTTCCTTCCTGAATTAGCCTATGGGCCACTGTTTTTCCACCACAGCTCATAGAAGTGAAGGCAGCTCAGTACTCACATGGGACACCTTCTCATGTCCTCACTGAATCCACACCATGTGTCCTTCTTTCCCACAGATAACGGGGCAGGTATCCACTGAATCCCACAGGGTCTAATTCTTCAACAGCAACAACAAAACCAAAAAGCTAGAAGAATTTTTAGTGATTAAATAATGATGTTAAAAAGAATACTGTGCTCAGAAGAGCCATATCCTTGAATTGTACTGTGCTATTTAATTATTGGTGAATTATCATAATATCGATAAAGCATGGAAAACATGATATTGCTGCTGTCTTAGAAATATTTGTGCATTGTTTGGATCTTTCTCCCTTTACAGCTCCAGAGCATGCTGCCTGACTAACCTCTGTCTACTTTTCAGAATAAGCACATTCAGTTACCGAATCTATGGTTTACGCATTTGAAAAGTGACAGGAAAGTGCACACTACTTTGGAGTTTTCTAAGCAGTGCTCCAGTGAGGAGGGCATTGTACCTGCAAACTGGTAGAATATTGTACTCAACCCTGAAAACCCGGCTGGGAGCCCATGTATGAACTTGGAACACTCTGGAGAGTCAGTACATCACTCTTCATGCCTCTCGTACCTATGAGAGAGCTAAAGGAAAACAAGGATACAATCCTCAGAGAAAACGCGTAAAATCCTGAACTTACATTCCCATATTTCTTTCTCAAGTCTGACAGCATTAGCAGGGCTATTTCCTTTCCTGCCTCAGTGATATGATTATGCAATGTTGGTGCTGACATTGTTTCCAAAACATGGAAAGGAAATTTGAAATAAAATGTAGAGACTGAATATAGATGATACATAAAGCTTATGGAAGCACGGGCTTAGAAATTCTTGTCTATATTTGAGAGAAGAAAGTGAGAGAGGGATTTAGAGTAGTTTACTATTTTGTTTTTAATCTTGCCAGTTTTATGCCCTTAAATAATTTTAGGATTCTATGTGACATGGGCATTTCTTCAACACTACCTAAGAATGAAAGGTATCTTTTTAAATCACTTGAGAGAAACTGACCTCCCCAACAGAGCTCTCAGAGTTTTTATAGATTAAAATTAAAAATTGTTTGTATATATTTAATTTAAAAACATGAGAAGAGCTAGTACCAATCTTGAAAGAAAGCCATGATTCGTGATGTCTATAGACACATCAACACTTTTTGGATTGAAGTACGACCAGAAGTCTTATTTTTCTTACATATACAATAAGATTTTTATTTAAAGATTGGAAATCTCAAGTGTTGCCTTGCTTTGAACTGGATATTTTGAGTTTCAGTATCCTTTTCCTTCATGTCATATATGTGTATGTGTGTGTGTAAAACGCATATGTGTCTGTGTCCATGTATGTGCATGATGAGATTTGAGTTGGTTCTGGGTTTTCATTATGCAGTTTGCTTCACGGACTCATAGACAGTGTGTAATAGGATAATTCATTTTCCTTTTTAGAAATATTTCCATGCCATGTTAGCTATATTTATAAATCTATTAATGAAACAAAATTAATGTGATCATGTTCAGCTTTCAAGAACATATACAAAATCACTTCCTCCAAGAGGAAAGGCTAATAGAGACTTGAATCTTTCCTTCTAAGGGAAATATTATGGACTTCCATATGGATAGAGGAAAATATTCCAATCATACAATGTTGGAATGCTTTTGAAACTAGAAAAAACAGATATAATATTCATTACACACTTATTGAAAGCATCCTATGTGCCAGGAGTTATGCTGAGTTCTGAGAAAACAGCAATAAATTAACTTAAAAACACATCTATAATGACCTGAAAGACTTCTTGGTCTGATGGAGGTGGGTAATCCTTAATTATAATCTGGAAAGAGTGGAAATAAGGTATGACCAAGACATGGAGAAAACTTAGAGAAGAGAGTAATTGGCTTTATATGCTGTGTAAGGGAAGGAGTTAGAGAGGAGGATGCCCTGGGGCTGAAGGATGGAGGGCTGGACAGGTGGATGTCAGGAAAATGGACAGGAAGCCATGGCAGGAAGAAAGAATGTGAGGGCATGAAGGAGCTTGACCTGTTCTGTGCATCTTTCTCCACATTTGCTAAATCATAAACCAGGGAAGGACCACTGGGGATGAGACTGGAAGCCGGCAGGATCCAGATCAGTGTGGGGTGAGTATGCTGGGCTTTGGAGCCGAGCAGCCATGGTTTGAGACTTCACCAACTTTCCAAGACTCAACGTCCAAACTCTAGTGAGGGAACTCACAATAGGACTTACCTCATAAAGCAATCCATCATTTATCTTTATAATCACTATGATTATTAGGGATCTGGTGGGTCAGACTAAGAAACTTCAAGCTTCATTCTTTAGGTGATAGAGACCCAAAGAATCTAAGAGCCAGGCAGTGGCATGCTCCAGTTCACGTGTTGGAAGCCTCAGCTTGGGAGATGCTGGAGGCACGAAGACCAGCGAGGCCATGCGGGAGCCCAGAGACGGGCGTGAGGAGCCAAGGGCACCACACACACCGATTGCTCTGCAGCCAGGTTGACTCAAAGCTATGGATCTGAAATTTTTTCAATGTCCACAGTGTCCAGGAACTACCTCAGAATTCTCACCTTAACTATTTCTGACGTTTCTCAAAGGATCCTGTCACAAAACAACTGTTTTCTCTAACATTCAATTAACTGTAAATGTCCCATCAAAGATGAGGAGAAAGTTTGAAAGTCACTAATTTACTCTCTTAAAGTTTGAATGAAATTCTATAAAAGTAATAAAACACCAAAAACAAGGTACATGTAAAAATATATCTTCATTTACTTTGACTATGAAAGAATATAGTGTTTTAAAACAGATTTATTGAGGTATCTTTGACATATAAAAATTATATGTTTAAAGTGTACAAAGTAAGGTTTCAATATACATATATGTTGTGAGATGATCAACACGATCAACTAATTAACATATCCAGGTTACATAGTTACCATTGTGTGTGTGCATATGTGTGTGTGTGTGTGTGTGTTTGTGTGTAGGAAGAATATAGACATTTTTCTTTTAGGAAGATTAGCCCTGAGCTAACATCCCTGCCCATCTTCCTCTATTTTATATGTGGGAAGCCTGCCATAGCATGGCTTGACAAGCAGTGCATGGACCTGCACCTGGGATCTGAACCAGCAAACCCCGGGCCACTGAAGTGCAACGTGTGAACTTAACTGCTGTGCCACCGGGCCAGCCCCAAGAATATAAACTTTTAAATAAAAGAATAAAAGAGGTATTTGTGTATTGGTAGACTTATTACTCTAGGCTAGATTCTCTTTAACCTAGGTGGTCTGTTCTCTCTCTGTCTCTATCTCACACACACATACAGAAACACACACAGAAACACAAACCATCTTGGGTATACCCATTGGGCGTATCTTTGCAAACTTAATCCTAACATTGCTAATCTATTTATCTGAGAGCAGGAAAAGGAATAAATGTTACAACAGATTGGAATTTCTGCTCTCTCAGCATTTAACTCGGAACCAAATTAGTGCAAATCAGGTAGAGTAAATTCGGTACCTCAACAGAGTTGTGCAAGCTTTCTTGTAACAAAGGGCACTGGGAGGTTATTTGGGACAAATACGACGTACAGAATCCTGAAGTGTAGGGAGAAGATATATTTATTATAACCTCTTTTCCTTAGAATAAACAGAAGGAGGTAAGACATTGTGTACTTACTGAAAGCTAGCACTGTGCCTCGTGTTTACGCATGCAATCTCATGTTTTAAAATATCTCTAATCTGCATGGACCCCGATGAGATATTTTCATCCCCATTTTACAGTTAAGAAGAGACTTAGAAGAATGGGGATCCACATAGGCAGCAACTGTGGAGCTGGTGGCCAAGGCCATGTCTGGATGCACGTCCTGTGGTGGTGCACCCATCAGAAGTGAGAGTGGATGTTAGTTACAAACAGGTTTCTTGGTTCTGATACGACTGAGCTTAAACCCATTCACAAGCTCTAACACCTCGGTATAGTTACTTATGCTCTCAAGACCCATTTTCTTCATGTTCAAGGTGTGAATAGCTGAGATTTATCACAAGGATTAATAAATATGCATGGAAAACATGCAGTGCAGTTCCCAACAGAGTAAGTACTGTTATCAAGATAAGTGCTTGATGTTTATTATGATTTCACTATTGTTCTGAGCTGCATCCTTTTTGTGGATGTTTTGTTTCTTCTGCAACAAAAGCCGCATTTTACAGCACTGGCCTCTGAGATTTCTGATTTAAGGCCTAGGTCCAGCGAGAGGGCAATAAAGAGACTTTAGTGGCCCAAGAATCTAGGGAAGAAAAGTGTGGCCAGCCCCATGTTCTCCGTGACATATGTGAGCAATCACAAACTCATCTCCACTCGAAGCTATCTGAATTGAAGATTTGCCTGTATTCCAACGTGCATACCAGTAACTTGTGGTGCAGTTCTATTTGATCAGAGGCAAAGAAGAAATAAACCAAGGGAGAAGACATAACAAATGTTTATTCTACGACTAAAACCTCAACAGAAGTAGCCTAAGCTAATTTTTCTTCTTTGTTTAATGATATTCTAAACCTATATGTTGAATAAGATCATTACATCTTTACATTAATACCCGTTTGATTTTCCACGCACTTTTTGTTTCAAAGCAAAAACCTGAAAATAGGATCAGGTCTTCAGAAATGACTCTTTGTTCTACTTCTGAAGTGTAGAGAACAACTCGACTCTGCCAGGGCCAGAGGTAGCTCGTATGCTGTCTGTCTTGTCACACAATCAATTTTTCTGTTGGCCTAGCTCAACATCTGGTGATACTTATTTTAATAAATTAGTACACTGCAGCCAAGTTAACAATAATGAAAATTCTGTACAAGAACTCCAATAGCAGATGATTTCCAGTGCACATCTGCCGTTAGAGAACAGGACGGTGGAATGGGGGATAATAACCCTGAAGTGGCACTAGCTTCAGTCCCCCGCCTGGGCCTCCTCGGGACTCGATATCAGTAAGTTTCTCACGGATTTAGTTTCCTCATCTTTAGAACGATGAGGGTATAATTCCTACCTTGTCGGGTCCCTAATAGTGTCAGGGATAGAGAAAGAATGGGTCCGGGGTCTGAAGTCCCAGACCCCACTACACGAGCACTTCTCCATGCTAGTGACCGTGCACCAGGCAAGGACAGCTCCCCTGCAGGAGGCCTTTTCCACCTCGTGGTTGGAGAGGGAGCTCCCTCAGGCAGAAAGTCCTCTCTGCCTCCATCTCCAGCTGGTATCTCTCCTGGACATTCAAGTCTCCCTTACTATGCCTGAAAAGAAAGGCAACTGTGGTTCTTTCTGATACACCAACCACAGCCACCCAATACAGAGCTTTTCTGCAACATTGTCAGGGAAAATGGACCTGCCATTTAACTCTACGTAATTTAAATCAAGTTGAATAGAATGACTCTTGGAAAAGAAGTTTGAAACCTGAAATTTTAATGTCTGCATTTGGACAAGCACTTCCAGGTTATCCTTCATACTCGTTAATAATTGAGAAGTGATAGATTGCATAATATCAGTATGACACTAACGCAGTTCCTGGCATGTAGGAAGCCCTCGGTAAATCATTTGAGTGAATGACATCACAAAACCAGAACCTGTGAGACTGTGTCGTTTTCCATCGTAGTTTAACATTGTGTTGCACGCTGCCTTGCGTGCTTCCGTTTCTCCTGAGCCTCGCTGATGCCTCCTGCCCTCCAGCCTGTCACATCATCTCCTCCTTGAACCAGCCTGCTTGGTCTCATGCACAGGTTCCAGATGGAAGACGGAGCTGCCTGATGAAGACAGACCATCCCTGGTAAAGTGCAGCCAGCACCTCGAGGCGGTAACACAGGCTTCTCCACATGACGCTTGGTTGTGATGGCGTTTTCTGTGTGCCTGGGAAGCATGGGTCTTAGATGAGTTTCCATGTCATTTCTGGAGCTCACTTTTAATTCATGTCCCAGGAGGACTTGAGGGCTTGGGAGGCAGGTGGGGCTGAGCGGTAATTGGTGGTGGGAGGGGGTAGAAAGAAGAGGAGTGGCGATGGACCAGCATCCATGGCTCCTGCCAGGCTGTGAGGAGTGGAGATGACCGCAAACAAGAGCGTGTGTTCCCCTTGTGGGGCTGACCTAACTAAGGTTTTGTGTGGCACTCTCCACACATGGCAGAGTTCCCACAGACCACTGTGGTGGGTCCACAAACAGCTCACTACTTTCAGAAGCCGCTGCTCCTGGGTAAACTGTCGGCAGCTGACGAGTTTAACCCAAAATGAACAAACAAATGTTTGTGTGTGTTTCTTGTTGAGGAGATAATTTAAATCTATTTGTAAGGCCTGTTCAGAATTCAGAGACCCGATGTGGCTTATTTATACAACATATGTTTACACGCACTCGTACAGTTGCACATGTCACTATCGGCAGGCCACTCTACCTGCCCCAGTGCGATTCTACAGAGAGGGCTGATCATTTGCAGCAAGTGTGAACAGCGTGTAATCTCCGTTCCTCACCACTTCCACCTGTGGGTCGATTTATCATATTTTCTATAAGCTTAAAATCATAGTAATCAGAAATAAACGTGAACAGTTTCAGATTCTGGTTAAAATTCAGGCATTTATCCAAGCCCTCATGCATTTGTTTTCAACAAGCGTTCTGGATGCTGAGGGCTGTGCTGGGCAGTGGGTGCAGCAGATCAGAGAGAGCATCTGTATACACATGCATGCATGAGGCTTCGGAGGTGCTTGCAGCAGAGCAGTCAGGAAAGGCCTCACGAAGGGATGCTTGGGGACAAGAGTTTGGTCATGCATGAATCAGGACAGAGGTGATGGGAAGTAGCTGAAGACATCCATTTCCATGGGGTGTGAGGAGGACGGCATGTAGACGAGTATGGCTAGTGCGTTTAGGGAAAGGAAGGACACGAGAGGAAAGAGGAGGCAGGCAGAGACGGTGATGGAAGCTTTGTAAGCTGTGTGCAGCAGCGAGGCCTCTATTATACGACGGTTCAGCAGGGCCCTAATGACACCTGCTCATCAGACAGACCGGCGGAGCATGGGGCATCTCAGCCCTGCTCACCCAGAGAATCACCCTCCAGCTCCTTAATAGGTACCATTCTCTGGTGAGTGTAGTAGTCCGCCTGGTGCTGAGGGATTTGTAGATGTTTAAGGAATGGCTTCTGTTGTGTGAAACTCATAAACTGTTCTTTAATTTATGTCAACCTTGGAAGAATTAACTAATACAGTGGTTTAAGAGATTTGTGGGGAAATATTAATATAAATCCATTTGATGAATTCTGCAGGAATTGTGAATATCAGAACAGTAGACTTTCTTTCTATCTACTTGCTCTAGCAAGCAGCATTTAAAGTTGAGTGTTAATTGTTTGGCTTAAAAGTGTAATTTATTTTTCAGTGCTGAATTAGCAATACTTAGGCATATGATGCACGCTTTAGTAAAGAGAGCAGATTAGTTAAGCTTTAGCACATGATTATGAGAGGTTTGTGTTTGAAATTTAATGTAAACAGCACAAGCGAGCCAACCTGTGACAAAGACAGGAGTTGTCATTACACAAATCAAGCATCTGTTTGTGCATTGCTGAAATTATTGAGTTTTATTCATAAAATATTTAGACACTATACTTATAGCTGTGATTGTGCAGTGCCAACTGAATGAATTTTCTATCTCAAGAAGCAAGTGAATTCTCAACTTGTTAAACTTAACCCTCAACATCCATATGTTCCCTTTAATTTTGAGTGGTTCATGAATATGAAGTAATTTTCACTTTTTTATAGTCATCATTTAAGGATCAATGTGACTATATATGGAAAGATGGGTAAATTTAAGAATATGGTTTATTCATTTTTGGTAAAAGTATTAGAGGGAGTATTAGAGCAAAGGTTACTTGTGAAATCTGAAGATTTTTTTAGTGACTTTCAGGAAATCCAAGAACCTCCAGAAAATATGTACTCAATCGTGCATTATAAATGCTCAAGCATATTTCAGAAATTCTAGGGGGCTAGATATGTAAAAAAGTCTTCACATTCTCAAGGAGCTATCTGATAAAGAAAAAGGGTGGTTAAGAACCACTTATCTCTTTGGTTGGAAAGTGCATAATGCTAGGAAATGAAGATAAATTTGTAAAAATAAATCAGCAATCCAAGAAAATAGCACACCCTGATCGCAGCTCCACCGCTGATGCTCCATGAGTGTCCACACCTTCCCAGTGACTCACCACTGTTGGAAGTCTGGCCAGGAATCAGGTCTGGCAGGTACACAGGTTCCCAGCTGCGAACGATCACCTCATTATTATAACAGTGGGGAAATTAGGATAAACCTTAATATCCCTCAACAGGGGCCAGCAAATAAACCAGGACACTCCAGGAAGAACAGAGTAAGTGTGTTTATCGGTGGTAAGTTCCCTGAGACATAATGATCATTGAAAGAAGAAACTCCACAGCGTTGTGTGTGGTATAATCCCATTTATGCAGAAACAAGGAAATAAGCTCTTTGGTTTTATAATGTTTTCCATATTAAAATTTCTGAAAGGATAGATCCCAATATTGTAAAGGTTTTTACTGAGGAGGAGAGTTGAGTTTGACTGGGAGGATATTTTCAGTTTTTACTCTATAAATTTTGGATTTTACAAGGAACATGGATTCAGTGTTACTATTGTGATACAAAAATGAGAAAAGAAAAATCGAGGAAGACCGTTCTGGGCTTGATACAAACAGGTGATTTGAGTTTTAATATTTGTCCTATGAAACAATGCCAAAATGGCTGTTTTGCTATGTCAAAATGCAATACTATCAAGTGCCTCATATGACAAGTAGTTTATGTTTGATTTTAAGATTAGAGACGATTCGATTTATCTCCAAAACTCAGTCACATTTCGATAAGATTACTTGCATGAAGATGAAGATGTGGACCACAGCCCAGCAATCTGGAAATGGGCCATCCCTCCCACTCTTGGGAGTGCTGGGCACTAGAAGTCAGCTGTCACATTCTGGGAACGGGGTGAAAGACTGATGACCACAGGCAGTGAAGTTAATGCTTAGCAAGACACGCTTGTCCTCCAACCTGGAGAGGACACTCCACCTTTCTTCTCGGGCCAGAATCTTTCACTCCTCTTTCTAGTCCCCAGTTCAAACACTGTCTCTGTGATGCCATTCTCATTTCTTTCAGCAAAATCACTCAATAAGCCTCATTCTTTCCAAAGCATAGCATGGACTTTTTCATCCATAATTGTTTACAATATCTGTGTCTCTCTACTAAACCGTGAGCTCTTAAAAATGTGAATGGAATTTTTTCATCATCTTATGATCTTATTCTTCATCCTATTCCTTAAAAGGAGTTTGATAGCATATAATTAATAATTTTTTTAAACTTTTGTGTCTTCATGAAATACAAAATTCACTACAGAAATAAACTATTACCTCTTTAATAGAGCATTACATGGAAAGATCAAATTCACCTGAAAAAGAATACATCAGTTTGATTGTAGTTGACTTTAACCTTATTGAGTATATTAATAGATCAACAGAAAAAATTCTTCATTCTGAGTGTACTCTGGTCAGCCATAAAAGCAGAGTTTAGAAGTAAACTGCGGTGTTAGTTGTTATAGAACTGTGCACTAGAGTGCTCTTCCACACCCTTTACAAGCCCTTGAGATAGATACGGTTCTCTTTATAATGTAACATACTGACATTCTGGTGGCAATCTCAGTTTCGTGTGCATCATAGCTGGAGTTAGTTCTCAGGATCTAACTGATCAAATCTGGATCCTGTCCAGAGGACGTCTCTAGGGCTTCATGTCGGGAAAATGTAAATCCCACCTGTGTCCCCCTAACCAGCAGAGTTCCCCATGGTGTGTCAGAGGGCACTGGGGAGAAGGCCACGCAAAGTTCTCTGGAGGTGTTCAGATGTGTTCCTGAGCATCAACACTGAAGTTTTCCCTTTATTTGTTGTTTTACTAATTTAGGTTTCCACATAGGAGAGATATTCAAAAGATTTGACAGCATGGGAATGAGTGCTGATCAGAGTCATTCACATGGGCACGTGCTGGATGAATTTTACCTTTGGTTCCACACGCAATTTCTCAGGGGCAAGGTGGGGTAGAGAGAAGGGAGTGATTAACTGCTTAGAAATTTTGGAAAATCTTTGCTTTAGAATATTCTGTGATTTTATTTATAGCTTTAATTCCTCTACCAATTTCTATGCTGCAGAAATGTAAATTTGAATAATACAACTGACATTAGATGACTACTATAAAATTTAGGAAGACAGAATGTTACTACTGACTGAGTCATTAAAAAAGGAAGTGGAATTGCTTTTGAATCATTTTTTTAAGGACAGACAGACTTGGAACAGTTAAATGTAGGGACTACGATACATTAAGCAGAAAGGAAGGAAATGTTGCCTCATGATTCTGGCATCAGCCTCTGGAGTGAGACTGTAAAGATTTTAATTCTGATTTTAATACCAACGGTGTAATTTTGGTAAGTTACACATTCCTCCTAAGTCTCCATTGATTCATCTCTACAATGGGAATATTTATAATTGCCTAATAGAACGACTGTGAGTGAAAATAGCTTGGACTTTATTCAATATCTAATGAGAAGTCTTGAGAATACTTTCAGTGAATGACACAGCAAAGGCAAGCTTGATAAGATACACACACAAACACACAAACATACACACACACGTATACACCAAAGTCTGTCTTACCCCAATTTTTGTAGAAAATATCTTCCAAAAATATATGAAATCAACACCAAGCTACAGATGCCCTAGACACACCTTACATCACCTTCTTCTATATCTGCTCATCACAACTCTGACGTGTGCTTGGGCAGGAGACGAAGAGTATGGCCAAAGGCTCAATATGGTCACAAGAGCCACGTCAGATCAAGGGAAGCATCAGATGCTGAGGTGTGGACATCAACTGGGATGGATGTGTGCAGACTTCAGGAGTGTAGTCCTTTATTCGTCCTTCATAAAGTAGACTGTAAACTGCACTTGATTCTCTAAATACTACAGCTACGTCAGGAGATTTCCAGCTTCCAGCGGTAGCAAAGCAGATTGTATCAGATTAACTCCTTTGTTAACTGCAGTGATAAACTCTGTGCAAAATATTTAAAAATAATTATTTAAGGCACGTAAGAGTTACCAAAAACATGGGGCTGACCTTCTGGCCTAGTGGTTAAGTTCATGCTCCACTTCAGTAGTCCAGGGTTTGCCAGTTCAGATCCAGGGTGCAGACCTAGCACCACTCATCAAGCCATGCTGTGGTGATGTCCCACATAGAAGAACTGGAATGACTTACAGCTAGTATATATAACTACGTACTGGGGCTTTGGGGAGAAAAAAAAATCAAAAGAAGATTGGCAATAGAAGTTAACTCAGTGCCAATCTTCCTCACCAAAAAAAAAAGTTACCCCAAACAGCAGAAATTGAAGAGAATTTTCACATTGAAAGAAGAGAACCACAGAAAAGAGAGATCTACATTTTTCTGTCTTTTCCCACAGGACACTTTCTAGTTTTTCTGGGTCATGGGGGATAGAGCTCAAGCAGGAGTCATCAGTATTCTTGGGCTTAGGAGGCAGAATTCAGATGTGGGGGGAGCCAGAACTGCTGAAATTGAGAGGAAGAATCCCAGAAAGGTGAGAGAGGCCAGCCCCTAAGCCTGAGTGCAAACTCCCCTCAAATCACTGCTGACTCCCGACTACATGTGCAAGGGGTAAAACTTTAAGGATCCCACGTCAGTACATCAGCTGAAAGACTCAAAAATCTGAGGAGAAATCTTTCAGGATCCACCTGTCGCTGGGGAGCCATAGCTTTAAGTGCTTAACAAATTACAGGGACTTGCTGAATATTTCAGGCTTCCCATTAGATCCCAAAGAGAATTAAGTCTTATGAGTAAGGACCATGCTCTGGGACTAAGACCTATGTGTTAGGACTAGAGGATAAACCAAAATAGATCTACTGAAATAAACTGCAATACCAATCCACTTGTAAGGGATAGGCAAGTCACTGGTTATTTAACTGCCTGCTAGAAAAATAACAACATCTTTTAAAGAAAGAAAACAGAAATGCAGAATCCCTAGAAAGGATCATTCACAATAGCTAGTACACAGTAAAAACAAACAAGCTAAACTAAACAGACAAATAAGCAAGAATATGAAATTCACAGTCAAGGGAAAAAGCAGCCCATATCAACAGACCTACAAATGGTGCAGATTTTGTAATTGGTGAATAATGACTTTCAAATGCTTATGACAGATATATTAAGGAGTCTACGGCATAGGAGGATAAAAAGGTAAAATAAGTATAATAATGGAGAATTTAAGGAGAGATATGAGAGCTGTACAAAATTGGAAGTTGAGAAAAGGGAAATTCCAGAACTGAAAAATACAATACCTAAAATACACAATTTATTAGATGGGGTCAACAGAAGATAAAACACAGCAGAATGTGCAATCAGTGAACTGGAAGACAGATCACTAGAAATTATCCAACCTAGTCACAGGGAGAAAAGTGCATTAAAACAAAACAAATGAACAATGACAGCAATGACAAAGCCTCAGAGCTTAATGACCTTTGGGCAGTATCAAGTAGACAAACATATCAGGAACTTGAGTCCTAGAAGGAAAATCAAGAAAGAAGGATGGAGCAGAAAAATATACATATTTGAATAAATTATGACCAGAATTTTCCAAATTTCACCAAAAACATCAACCCACAGTTATGATAAACCCCTGACACAAAAAATGTTAAAAAAAAATCTGCACTTAGGTACATCATAGCCAAACGCCTAAAAAATAGGCTAAAATACCTTATAAGCAGCCAGAGGGAAAAAGACACATTACATCCAAAAGAACAGAGATGTTTGTCATTAGATACAATTCAAACCAGAAGACAATGGAGGAAACTCTTTCAAAAGTTGAAAGAAAGAGAAAGAACACTGCCAATCTAGAATATAATATCTAGTAAATATGATTTTCAAAAATTCAGAAAAAATAAGAACATTTCCAGATAAGCAAAACTTAGAGAACTTGTTGGCAGTGGTCTTGAAGTAAAAGAAATGCTAAAGAAAATTCTTCTAGCAGGAGCAAAATGATGTCATATTGAAATAATGAGCTACAGGAATGAATGTAGATCACTGAACATTGTGAAAATGTGGATAAGTATAATGGAATATTTTCTTAAGTATTGCTTGCTTTTTAAATGTTACTTAAAAGTAAAATTATTGTTTAAGCAAATAATAAAAATGAAAACAATGTAGTTTGGAGTTTATAACAATTTAAAAGTGAAATATATGACAATATTGGTACAGAAAGTGGGAGATATTGTGAAATTCTTACATTAAACATGCAGTGGCATAATGTTAATTTAGTGATGACCATAACAAGTTAAGTTTCATCCCAAGTGCAACCACTTAAAAAAGGACAAAAAGGGGCTGGCCCCATGGCCGAGTGGTTAAGTTCGCGCGCTCCACTGCAGGCGGCCCAGTGTTTTGTTAGTTCGAATCCTGGGAGCGGACATGGCACTGCTCATCAGACCACGCTGAGGCAGCGTCCCACATGCCACAACTAGAAGAACCCACAATGAAGAATACACAACTATGTACCGGGGGGCTTCGGGGAGAAAAAGGAAAAAATAAAATCTTTAAAAAAAAAAAAGGACAAAAATAGTTAAAAACCAATAGAGAGACAGAATTTAGTACTAAAAATTACTTGATTATCTGGAAGAAGGCAGGAAAAAAGAAACACAGCACTAGGGGACAAATAGCAAGAAAACAAATAGCAAGTGGTAAGCTTAAATCCAATCCTCTCAAGGATTACATTAAATGTTAATGGATTTGACACTACCATTAAAAGGAAGAGATTGTTGGAATGGACAAAAAAGGAAGACGAAAGTATGCATTATTTACAAAAAGACATATAAAGACACAGCAATGTCAAGAGTAAAAATATGAAAAACACTCAGGGATAATGATTTTGGAATAGCTACATTAATATCCAGAAAAAAAATATCACCCCAGGTAAATAGACTCATTTTATAAAGATAAAAGGTGAATACGTGAAGAAGATATAATAATATAATATCAGAGCTTTAATTTATTTGAAGCAAAATACAACCAAAGGAAGAAATAGACAAATCCTCAATCACAGTTGGAGATGTTAATACCCCTCTTCATAGTTAAAACAGGTAAATAATTAAACAACATCAATAAGGATACAGAAGACATCACTGTGAACTGGCCTGACCGAATTGATGCATACAGAATCCTACGCAGCAATGGCGAGTACATAGCATTTTCAAGTGCAAATGGAACATACGCCAGTATGGACCATATGTGGTGCCATAAAGCAAGTCTCCATCAACTGAAAAGGATTGAAGTCATACAGTCTGATCATAATAGAATTACATTAGAATCAATAAGAATAAAATATTTTTAAAATCACTAACATTTAAAAATCAAGCAAGACGCTTCTAAGAAATGCACAAATCCAACAGAAATCTCAAGGAATTAGAACACATTTTGAGCTAAATGATATTGAAAAACAGCATATCAAAATTTTCAGGATGCAGCAACAGCAGTTCTTAAAGGAAAATGAGTAGCTTTAAATTTTTATATTATAAAGAGCAGGCTTAAAATATAAGATGTGAGGCTGGCCCCATGGCCGAGTGGTTAAGTTCACGCACTCTGCTGCAGTGGCCCAGGGTTCAGATCCTGGGCATGGACATGGCACCACCCGTCAGGCCACGTTGAGGCAGCGTCCCATATGCCACAACCAGAGGGACCTGCAACTAGGATATACAACTATGTACCAGGGGGGATTTGGGGAGATAAAAGCAGGAAAAAAAAAAAAAAGATTGGCCACAGTTGTTAGCTCAGGTGCCAATCTTTAAAAAAAAATAAAATAAAAAAATAAGATGCATTATTAAAAAGGTAAAAATAGAAGGAAAATTAAACCAAAACAAACAAAAGAAAGGAAGCAATAATAAAGTGGAAGATAATGAAGTGAAAAACAAAGAATAGAGAAAAAATAATAAAGGAAAGAGTTGGTTTTCAAAAGCAATTGATATAAGTCTAGTTAGAGTAAGACTAAAGAGGGTACACAGATTACAGATATCAGGAATAAGAGAGATGATATCACTACATATCCTACAAATATTAAAAGGATAATGGAAATATACAAATATAAAGGTTAATGGAAATATATTAAAAGGCAATATAATGGGGAACTTAATGACAATTAATTAAACAACTTTGATGAAATGGCAAAATTCCTTGTAAAACATGGCAACAAAATTAAGATTAATTGCAATATCAGCTGATCCAAGTTCAGCACAGTATACTTTCATCCTTTGTGGTCTAAATAAACACATATAATTTTGAGATAAGAGGTCAAAAATCCAGGTTTTAAGTTTTACCTCACTCTTGAGAGCCTAACCCCACATATCAATGGCCTTATCAAGTTCCTAACCAGGAAATATAAACTGACCACTTAGAAATGTTCACGTCAAATTTATTTCTTAAATCTGCTAACAAAATCACGGCAAAAAGCTTCTGGTAGCTCTGGAAGGCCCTCAAAGAGAGGATACCATCACTAAAACGTGCAAATAGGAACAGATTGCATAGAAGGGAGCACCTCTGTAAGTGCTCAATCCACGTTAGATGTTAAGCCTCCCAAAGTAGGCTAACTCTGTGGCAGCAAATGTAAGACAAAAATAAGAACTTCTCACCAATACATTATCAGAAAATTGAGTCAGTGCATTGGAGCAAAAATTTGAAACCCTTCTGAAGATGCACACAAAAATGAGACAGAAAATTAAACGTGATGAAAAGGTAAAGAATGGGCTACGAAACTTGCCCAAGAGCACAAATGAAATAAGGAAAAAGAGGCTTCTGAAATCCAATTTGAGGAACTTTCAACTTCACAAATAGCCAATATTTAAACTTCTGCAGGGGTCGGGTTATTCTCTATCTTCCTGAAGAAGTTGGAGGCTCAAGAATTTATGTTCCGAGCCAAACCTGAGGGTCTAGTGGTCAAAGTTTGGTGCTCTGACTATTTGGGCAGCCCAGGTTTATTTCCTGGTTGCACAACCACACCACCGGTCTGTCAGTAGCCACGCTGTGGCAGCAGCTCACACAGAAGAACTAGAAGGACTTGCAACTAGGATGTACAACCATGCACCAGGGCTTTGGGGAGGGAAAAACAGAGGTAGATTGGCAACAGATGTTAGCTCAGGGTGAATCCTTCCCTGCAAAAAAAAAATCTATTTTCTATTTTGTTTCTAGTTTTAAATTCATTATCAGACGTTTTATTAAAAAGTTGTTTTTATGTCTGAAAATTACTTAATAGTTTTCTTGAGGAATAATTTCTATACTAAAATATTCAACCACTATACGTGTACAACTCAATGATTTTCTGTGAATTTTTCAGAGTTGTGCAATCACCACCATAATACAATTTTACAGCATTTCAGTTACCCCAAAAAGATCCCCCATACTTACTTACAAGTCAGTCCCCATTCCTATCCCCCAAGTCCAGCCTAACACTTCTTCTTTCAGAATCTGTAGATTTGCCATTTTTAGACATTTTGTAGAAATGGAAACATGCAACATGTGGTATTTTATGTGTGGCTTCTTTGACACAGTCTGATATTTTTGCAGTTCATCCATGTTGTAGCATGTGTCTTCCTTAACTACTTGAAGCATTATTTGGGTTTAATGGATATCTAGCACATTTGAAACTTTCACCATTAGATTCCTTAAAATGCTGTATGTCAAAGTCTTTTACTACAAAAACACACTAAGTTCCAGAGCAAAGCTGGAATGTCTGTTCCACCACTTTTATTGAACATTTTACTGGAGGTTCTAGCCAGCGCAATAAAGCAAGAAAAATAAATACCATATGGATTATACTTTATGAAATAGGAGTTTATATCATTTTCAAATATTTTTAAATGGAGATTTTAAAAAGCAATCGTTCAATTTTGTTAAAGTATCATTTTTCTTTTGTTGAGAAGTAACCATCCACATTTATTCCTAAATACAATGTCTTCAGAGTTGCCAATTTTATTTATTATTTATTTATTTATTTATTTTTGAGGAAGATTTGTCTTGAGCTAACGTCTGCTGCCAATTTCTTTTTTTTTTTGTATGTGAGCCACCACCACAGCAAGGCCACTGACAGACAAGTGGTGTAGGTCTGCACCCATGAACCAAATCCGGGCTGCCAAAGTGGAGCAAGACACACTGAACCACCAGGTCGCCAGGGCTGGCCCCAGAGTTGCCAATTTTAGAACAAAATCTTATAGACTAAGTGTTATCTAAATACATATGCCCATGGTTATTATTTATGGCAGGAGTTTGAGTAAAGACATATGCTTTCAGGGTAATTGCATTGATTTGCTAAGTATTAGCTTCGCAGCCTGATGGGGATCATTCTGAGCTCATCATCAGAACAGCCCTCCCTCCTGTACTGTGGAAGCTGCAGGTGCTCATCTCCAAGAGTGACCTTAAGACGGAAGTTGAGAATGGCCTTCTGTGTCCCTGCCCTTCTCTGGGCCCCTGCACTCACCCTCAGGCCACCCCTGACCAGCCAGGGTTCCTCTGGGTCTGTGGGGCCTCTGAAATGAGGAGGGTTTGAAATAAAGCTCCTTTGACTCCATGTGTCTCAAACTGTGTTCATAAAACACTGGGTTTGCAAGAAGTTGACATATTTTTCCTGAATAAAAGGACTGTTTAACCTAGAAACGCTGGTTAAATAACTTAAGGAGATTCCTCTACCATAGGGTCTCTCAGCTTCTCTAATTTCCAAAAGTGCCCTATATGTCCCCAAGGCCTTCTGTACAGACGACTTCTTACTCTAATTTAACCATAAACATTATCCTCCCGTAGAAAATCTTCTGACATTTACACAAAGAGTACATCGCAGTTTGGGAAGTACGGCTGCATTGTTTTCCTTGAAGTATTGGGTTAGCTGTTGGCTTATGGTGTTTCTCACAGGGTGAAGGAAACATCCAAGAAGCAGCTCTTTGAAGCAACTTATTCAAATATTTCTAGTGTTGGATTGAAGAAGCAGCTCCTTAAGTCGTCCTTGGTGTCTAAGGCAGCTTTTCTCTCTTCTGCTGTCCCCAGGGATTCCTCTCCTTGTCCCATAGGGTCCAAGTGATGCCCCAGGACAATAGACACTAGAGTTCACTGTGTCTTTCTGGAAGGAGCTAACCCGAGCGGTTGGCAGCTTGGCAACAGCCCCAGATGTCTCTCTGTAGGGCACTGCATCAGCTTAGGGGTCCACATGCAAATTAAGTAACTGCAAGAGCTCTGCAGAACATTGAAATATTTTCCATACGACAGCTCCACATAACACCCAAGGGTTGCAGAGACATATTTTTGCTCATACATGCACTGACTCTGCTCCCTCCACCTACCCCCTTCCTTGTTTCTCTGCGCATAGAACTGCAAGTTCATTTGCATTCCCTTTTATTAAGGCGGTGTGTTATGACATAAGATCAGAGAAAGGCTTTTCTCCCCTAGAACACCTCATGTATTCCGCACTCAAGAGCCTTAATTTCAAGACTTAATTCAGCAATTTTATTTGGAATTCATATACTCTTTGTTTTGCTACAGCTGCCTCCATTCCCCCTGCTGGGTAAGAAACCTGTGCTTGTTATTGCTGGAGAGAGCAGAGCGTCTCAGGCGCTCAGACAAAGACATGGTGACGGGCTTTCATAAACAAGTGAAAACTTTCCAGACTCCATGCATACTTTTATTAGTCTTATTCCTCCATGGGTGACCTGCAAACTCTACCTTAACAGTCACCCACTTTACTTTCTCATTTCAGATTATTTCTTACACCAGGAAAATGGGAAAGTAGCTGCTTTCTGGGCTGCGTGAGATGTCCCCAGTTTTCAGGTTCTGAAAAATGACCATGTCTGCTAGATCGCAGCAGGTCAATCTCACTAGAAAGCAATTGATGGGGTAAAGAATGGGAAGGAGTTCCTGAAAAGACGTGATAGGCTCAGATCATTTCTCGGAAAAAGAATCTCACTCTGCTTAATTTCAAATTAAATTCTTGATGATTTTTATTCTTTTAATAAATTGAACGTAAACTCTCACAGCAGTTTCCCTAAGTCCTTGAAGACTATTTCAAACAGTTTATTAAAAAAATAACAATAGTCTGTATTTGAATCATCTTATTGAAAAATCATACTCCTAGGATTTATGCAGATGCACAAAATTCTTATTGGGTGGGAGACTTTATGAATGAGATTTCAGCATAATTTTCAAAGTCCTATGACATTATATAACCAGTAGAACAGAATAGCTAAAGATGAATTTTCATTTGTTGATTCAATCATTTATGCATTGGGTTATTTGTTCATTGAAAATAATTTGTTTATTTTGGAGTTTAACAATTTGCAACGGGTCTAGCATGCCGGGGCAGAAAGATGTGGATGCAAACACGCACATCAGGATTCCAGCGTAAGTGGGTGTGGTTCTGGGACTCCAGAGGCTAAATAACTAATGTGGTCGTTGATCTTTCTAATCAAAAACAATTTTCCTGGTGTGGTCACTGGACAATTGTTCGGCAAATATTCACTTTGTTGTTCCTTCCTTCAAGGCTGAGGGCGCTTCACCACCTGCCAACAGTCAGCCGTCCACGTGACTTGTTCCAGCCATTGGAACTGGAGCAGACACAAGAGCGGAGGCAGTAGATGTGCCATCCTGGTCTGAGGCTCTTGCACTTCATTCATCTGCTGTGAGAAAAACATGCCCAGGGAGCCTTCGGTCCCAGAAAGGGAAATACATCGAACTGATCTGACCCAGGATGCGACATGAGGCAGAACATGCTCGCCAGGCAGCCTGCAGACTGTGGGCAAGGAATGAACGCTTGTTCTGAGCCACAGAATAACTAACTAATGCGGCTGATGTCATGACATTGGCCAGGGTCACGGAGGTGGTTGTAGTCTGTATTGGGAGATAGAAATAGACACAAAAACTATGATGATACCAATAATATAAGGTAACACGCATTCGGGGCTCACTGTACTCCAGGCACTGTTCTAAGCTGACTTCAACCTCAAGTACCACTATTCCCATCCTGATTTTAGTGAGGCCAAACTGAGGGCAATGGGACTTGCGTAACGCCACACAGCAGGCCAGGCCTGGAACCAGGAGGTTCAAGCCCCAAGCTGTACCTCATCAGCACTAGAACGTGCTGTGTGTGTCACCTTACCTGCAAAGAACGGTCACCGTTACAGGAGGGGCCCTGCTTTCTACTGCCTGGTTCCATCAAGGACGGAATGCGAGGTTTCTGTTGCACACACACACATAGCCTCTACATTTGATATGTATTATCTACAATGTGGGCCTATGTGTGTGCGTGTGAACTTATATTTGTATCAATTTATCTATCTGTACAGAAATAGACAGTCTCTCCTCAGCGGGCATGAAAAGGAACAAGTCATTTCTTACTGCCGAAACAAATTACATTTTAAGCCGATTCTGTCACTTTGTCCTCCAGTGGCGGTTATGTTTCTTAGACATCAGATAATTGAATGCATCTGTGATGAGTATTGGTCCTATCTGAAATGTTTGTATTTGTCTGTGACATACTATTATTTCCGTCCATGACTCTATAGGTATCGCCCCTTTCTAAAGAGAACACAAAAGCTCCCAGGACAAGGGATGATGTGCCTTGCTATTAAATCTGTGTCTAAATATCCAAAATGCAAGGAGCAAGTGAGATGGTTCGCCACAAACTTAAAAATAATTATTTTGGCCTCAGTTTCAAGGATACTTCTATTTGTCTGGTTTAGGATCCTCTGCATAATTGCCCTAATTCTGCCTTTCACTTGACTTCTGTGGTCTTAGCCCGAACAATATACCTTCATCATTTTGTGTTTTGCAACTTCTCTTGGCACTGCAGTGCAGACTCGAGTCTGTCTCTGAAATGCAGCTACGCTATTTGTTATACTTTGGGATCCAGTGTGAATTTAAACCATCCCTGGAAGGTTGTGCATCGAACCAGGAAGGAATGAATAACTTCCATCAGACATCCCTATATTTTATGTCAAGGCTTTGCCATGTCGTCTGAGGGAAAATCCATTTAATGAACGCGGCCCTCAGAATCTAGGAGAGTGGCAGAGGGGTGACGGGCTCCTGTGCAGGACATGGTTTGATACGTGGTGTTGGGCCACAGCTGAAAACATGGCGGGTGTACAGACCTCAGTGGAGCTGGGGGGGGGGACACCATGCACAGCTCCGGTTCATTAGGAGTGATGACAAAGGATCGCAGTGGCAAGCATCACACTACAATTTCACCTGCTGCTGATGGAGTCACTTCTGAGTTCAGCCGGCTTCCACTGTCTCTATAAAGTTCCTTGTTCTCTGATTCCTGCAGACAGTCCATATTTAGCACACCCAGAAAGGATGAGGCTCAGAATGACCTCACACCCACACCCTCCGGGTTTTACAGAACCAGGGCTTCTGCCCTCTTTCCACTTCGCTGCCATTACTTGCAAACCCCCTTGTCCTTTTTAATTTTTAATTACCATTGTCTGTTCACCTTTGTTTTACCCATGACATCTTCAATTTAAACAGTATCAGAGAGGTTGATGCGAACAGTTTTCTTTCTGGCTTAAGTGACTGCAGCTCGTTGAGTTGTTAATTATGCAGAGGGGTTTGCATGGCTGAGGCTGGTAATTTGAATATGCTCTGATGTCAGGTCTGTGTCTGGGCGGCAGAGCTTGTAAAAGGATTATGATGATGTATATATGGTTCATGGCTAAGTGGGCTAATGAAAGGACCTCATTTAATCAAACACAATTAATTAAATTAACTTATGATATTAACCCATCTTTCTGTGCATGTATAATTTATATTAATTGATTTGCTGCATTCAAATTGACCAATCAGGTGGGTTGCTGACAGCCTAAGGAAGAAGGAGGTGTCATTAGCATTACTTTGATGCAAACCATAATTGATGGGTCAGTGTGTTTTAGGGATGTAGCAAAAGCTTTGCTAATTGTCATAAGAAGTTGAAATTGATTGTGTCTGCATTAGTACATAAATTTAAATTGATTAATGTTTTGTTCTAAAATTAATGTCCATTCTGGATTGGTGATACAATGCTTTATTTATTGGATTCATTAATGCAGTCTAAGGAAAAAATAGTGTTGAAGTTAGGTAACTGAGCAGAGATCATTAAGATGAGTTCAATGGAACCATCTAGAATCACCAGCATTCCCACACATGGCCTGCTCTTTAAAAACCTTTGAGCACAAAGCCCCGAGTGAGACCATCCAGGTCCAGCATTTAATTAAAGCTCCTTTACAGACAATTACGATGGAAAGCACCCTCAACGTGGTGAACAGCGTGGGGCACTGGAGGAGCCAGGGGAACATCTTCTAGAAACGTGATCCCTTCCCAGCAGAGGCTTCGATGTTGAACGCCATCGCAGTTTATACCAACCTCTTCTACAAAAAAAGAAAAGGCTCTCAAACTTGCTTGAATTGCAATTTATACTTTACAGCCAATTGACAGAGATCATGAAATCTAAAATCACAGACGCTTTATTAGAGCATAGAATTTAAGCCTAGGCTGCATTTTTCATAGATGCTCTTACGTGGTGATTTTTATTCTGAAGATTCTCTAGTAAATGTGATTTGGAACCAAGTGGGTCTATGTCTTTAAAACCAGCATTGAATTTGGTGGACTTTCCTAACCTGGCCTCTGCTAAAGAAGAGCTGCCACAGTCATTTACATTAATAACAGGACTTTGAATTTCAGTTATTCCTAAAAACACAAATGCAGCGAGAACGAAGGGAGAGTAAGAGATCTACTGAAAAATCAGTTTAATTCATTTATAACTCCTTTTTTTCTTCTCAAGGAAAGCTTAACATCTGCTTCTTATAAACTGATTTAAATAGAAAATGTGTAATGCATCCTTTTACCAAATGGCTCTTTTTTTATGGACGGAATAAAGCGGTTTGCCTCTTCTGTTTTCACTACAGTGCATTCAAGCTCTCAGAAATGGGACATCTCTGTTTTCACAAGGAAACATTTTGAACTTCACACGCCAGAGAGAAGATTAGATATCTCTGTTTGCTGCCTTACTGAAGTATGCAAAGTATTATTTACAGACAGCTTCTTGAGTCTAAAACAGTTGAATTATATTCAAATATCACTCCATGTGGTGGCACTCTCGAGTAACAATAGTCGGTTCTGTGAAAGTAACTTCTTTTCAACTTTCGGGTAAGGGATGCCGAAGACTAGTTTTCTGTTGTCAGATTTTAAGGACAGCAATTCCAAAAGAAGTCATATCATTCTGAGACAGCAGTGATGAGCTTTGTCATAGCTGCAATCGTATGTTCTGTGCGGGGAAATGAAGTTCTTATTACTTGTTTAAATTATGTTTAGTGCGCCTGCTATATTCCCGAGATTTATACATGCCTAGTATACGCTACACACATAAAATATATCTGTATATGTGTCAGCTTGTGAAACACTCAGGAAAAACTAACTTGGATTTGAATATTCCCACGTTCTGATTTTCTCTTCAAAATGAAAATGAGAAAGAGTTCATCGCTTATTCCATTGGAAATGTACAAATTAAATCTCTTCTATTTCTCACAAAAATGGTTTCTTGAAGACACACAATATAGGAAAAGAGTTATTTGCCCTAATATGGGATTCTTTGTCGATGCTTAACAGAATTGAAACCAACTGGAGATCCTGAAAGCCAGCCAGGAGAGAAGCGGAGGGCGGTGTGGTGTCACGGAGACTAATGGTTTAAGAAAATGACCCCACAGATGGCTGTAGTTTTGCAACGTAAAAGTTTGCAGCATAACCACTTAAAATGTTAACCATTTATTAAAATTATTATTGTACTGTTGTTCTTTTGACGTTCCTTGAAAGCACACAAGGAGAAAAACCTACCATAGACATCTTGCACGTCGGCAGGTGGAATTCAAATGAATACCTTGGGATTCATGGTCATGGATTTAAATATTTGCTGGCATGTCTTAAGGTTGGGAAGGTAAGGAAGAGGATGATTTAAAATAATATTGTCTTAATTTCGTAGTTTTGTGAATGGGTCACAGATGTTCTAAGAGAAAATTAACAATATTTTGTTAAAAAAAAAAACAAACCTGTAGCTCTATGCAGAATGTGGTGGCAGTTGGAATAATTATTTTCCTAATCAGGTGGTGGTTCGTCCTGCAGCAGAGCAGGGCTCTTTACAGATCACCGCTGCAGGGAGCTGGTGGCGTGGCTGAGGACGGCTGGAGGGGAGAAGAAACAGGGGTTTCTGAAGGTGTCACAGTTCCTTTGTTGGAGGGAATGGGGATCCAGGGTCCTCAGTCAAATGCCGTGATTTAGGTGTAACGTGCTTCCTTCCCACTTCAGAACTGTCCCCGGAACAAGCACTAGCTTTTCGGAGGAATTGCCTTTCAGACTTATAATTATCAGTTCATCTTCACATCCCTGACCGACATTCTGCGCTTCTGTCTCCAACCCCAGGTAGAACAATGCTGCCAGCAGTAGGTGTCACTGCAGGCAGTAGGAATTATGTTGGAGAGTTGCTAAAGAAAAGGAAGTGATTTCCAAAGTCCAAAAAAAGAAATTATCATAAAATACTGGCAAAGTAGAATGGGAGTATCTTTTAACACATTGTCTTGAATATTGAGTTATTACAGTTTTATGATCAAGTGGAAATAAAACCACTCTTGAGATCCTTTTCTTGTGGCTTGAAGCCTGATATGCACAAACAGTGCATCCTGCCTGCATCCTGGGGGCAGGCGGGCTCCGCATCCTGCAGGATCAGGCGTTCCTGGCATCCGCTTTCTCCTTTCTTTCTGAAAGTGTCCAATGTAGTAGGACAAACAAGGGGATCACTTATGGAAGCATAACCTATAATGGAATACTGTAAAATGAAAGCGGGCTTTTGGTTAGATATTTTTCAACGCACCCATGGAGCACAGCCGCGTAGTAACTTTATTAGACATCTACATAAAAACTTTTCAGAAAGAGAGAACACATCTCTTCTAAAGGATGGATATTCCATTATTACATGTTTATTTTTAGGGACACTTTATGAATGTACAAGAAATTAGATGGAGGGAATTATTCATGCCAATTTCATTGTGGGCATATGGGATTACTATCAGATGCTAAAGAAGCATGCTTTCCTCTTGCATATTAGATTCCCAGGTATAGACGATGCTCAGACATTCTAACATAGCCATTTAGATTCTGCTTCACATGAATACATACTTTGCCCATAGATGGTCAATTCTTCTTGGTTTATATTTCTCAGTGCTCTCAGGATAAAGTCTCATTTTATAATTCAGCCCTTTGAATTCAAACAGCCTGACCTTGCTCCTGTCGGGCCTGTGGCTTAGATAAACGAACGTGCACAGTGAGGCATCATGGCCAGCCGAGCGAGGCCATCAGGACTTGCTGCTTGAAGGTCACCTGTGCAAGAGGAACTCAGTTTTGTCATAGGTTGATTTGCCTTAAATATATGTACTGTTTATTCAAAAACATTTAAAAATGGATTTATTTTGTCCTCAGTCAGGCAGGCAACACTTTGGCCCATTCTTCCTCATAAACTGAAACTCTGAATTCTGTTGTATTTTCTACCACACCAAAAACAATCAGAGAAGGTCTGACCCCTGACTGACCCCCAGGCAGGTTAACGAGGCGATCCCAGTCAGTTCTACAGGGAAGGGCGATCTTGCATCCGAGGAGGCTGCCGTTGCTGAATTCCACCTGCAGTGAGCACAGACAAGTGTGCCTGCCACTGTTACTCTAAAGTTGCTTTCGGAGTCTGTGTTTTCTGCCAACTCTTGTAAGTACACAAGCAATACGCTGAAAAAACACATACTTGTACCTCAAGTATACTTGAATAAATTGATAAGCAAGACAGGTCTCCATAAAAATCAGAATTGCACACAAACACATAAATATATGCTACCAGAAAAAAAAAACTGTTGTGCTTTAATCTATCCTATTTTATGCTAAATTAAGCATTTGGCTGCTCTTAAAAACCTTTATTTTTAACTGGAATATTACTTTAAGAAATAGGATGCTACCATACCCCAAGAATATCAATTCCACGCTGAATTTAGAATACCCTGAATGTGAATCAAAAGTCGAAGTTTGCATTCCGTATTCTGACATCAAAGCTCGAAAGTCAGGTGGCTTCTGAGGCACATTTCTACCATCCCTCAGACTGTTGGCCTGGGTGCGCTGCACACACGATGGGACTGGTTGTAATTGTGTTCTCATCAGCTGGCCTAGTGGGAGGATCTTTATTTCTCAGCTATGAAGAATGATGCATAAGGACTGTTAAATGTAGGGGAAGGGTTTTACTTCCACGTGTTGATAATAATGCTATGATTAATTAGTGTTGCTTAAACGGAGCGGGGATCATTTTTAAATGGCCCTTTAGATTTTTCTCATCAGTGTTAACTATCTAATGTTTGCAATCCCAGAGTCTCAATATAATTTTACGTGTTTCTAATATTTCTAGAAATTGACTTTTTTCAATAATTTGTCAGAAAACAAGCTACTGAATTATAAGAAGCCTGATAGATTTTGAACATAGACACATAGCAAGACGATGCTGCCGATTGTCTTTATAATCAGGACAGTCTCCGGGGCCACTAATGCTTCCCAGAGCCCAGAGAAGGGCAGTTCCTTCTCAGTTTGTGCAGAAGACACCAGGGTGTGAGCTAGTATTAACGTAAAAAATTCTGTAAAAGTTTAAAAAATAGTATTTGATTTTAAAAAAACTGAAAACTTGATAAAGCTAGAAATGCCCTCCGCTATTAAATGCAGAAAAAAGCAAACCAGCAAAAAAGATCCTTAGGATAATGGCATTTTTTTATGCCTCCTGCAAAAATGACTATAATTTGTTGGGGGAAAAAATCAATGATAAAGTATATACTTTGAAAAATGACAGCAAAGAATGTTGCCATTTTTCTACTATGAATATTCATTCTGCATTTTGATTAATTTTTTTCTGTTTGTAACATTTACAAATATTAGTAATAATGGGACACGCAAAATTTTACAATGCCGATGGTAGTACGGTACTTCCATATTACTGTATTATAGGCATACACACGGCCCCAAAACAAATGGGATTGGCACAAGAATATTTAAACTGTATTTCTAGAGTCTTTGCTATGGAGTTTTGGAATATATTCTCCAACACAGAACTACTGCAACCATTAAGTTATGAAGAACCATGCTGACTTCTACCAGAATGTTATTTCACTTTGTCCTTGTTCTCATGTATAAATTTTATGAAGAAACCTCATTGTATTTGATGGCAGAATTTCCTTTAAGAATGTAATGCTAAGTATTAATGTTTTCAACTGTTAAAATTGTATTTCTAACACACATAACTATGTCTGTAAATATAATAATCAAAGAGTTCTTCAGTGGCTCCCTAAAGAAAATGCTAAGACAGAAGTCATGTCATCCTTGTGTACATTTTTGTGCAAAGATAAGGATGATATGTTTAGCTGATAATGAAATTTGAAATTCATGCATCAAAATAATTTAAAATCATAAATCTTTATTATCCTACCATAAAAATGTTAACCTTTAAAAATCAAATTTGAACCCCCAAAATTAGTATTGGGGTAAATCTGTATTTATAAACCTTTTGAAAAAAATATGGCATTGGAATTTCCCCAAATCATCAACATTTAGAAATCTGCAGAAAAAATAGAATTTCTTAAACTAACGATTGGTTAGGGTAATACCCAATAAGGTTTGTATTTATTTCCCAGTATCATGGCTAGTGAGCAAAGAAAGAGATTAGCCCCAAGTGTAAAAATTGGTTTTCTGTATAAATTGGCCCCAAAGGGAAATTCTCCAGATCGGTTTCCTGTTACCTGACATGATCCAGTCAAAATCATATTTGTTCCCTTGTCATGTTACTTTAGCAGGGTGAATTGAGTAAAGGGAACAGGTGCCCATGTGTATTGATCAGCAATCATGGCAAAGAGCTCTTATTAGATGTTGAAGGGTACCAGGAAGGCGTGAGAAATGAAGAGCACGTGGGACAGGTTATTGATGATGGCAATAACCGAGCTCGCGGGGCTCCCACACGGAAGCTGACGAGGGGGCCGGATGAGCACATCAGAATAGATATGTTGAAGGAACAGACAACATGAAGAAGTATGGAGCCCAGCTCCTCACCTGGCAGAGTTATTAAAGTTCATTGAAGGAAGATGAACTGTTTCAATATGTTAAACACTCGAGGCTGTTAAGAGAGAGTAGCTGTCATGAGGAACACCACTGTTTGGGGAGCTTTCGTTGTCTGTTTTTTCTTTCTCCTTTTGGAAATTTGAATGTGTTTTCACTCCACAATACCTCTGTATCTTCACTCCCTGAACAGGCTTTGGAAAAGCAGAGAGACACAGCCCCTCTGCATGAACCTGGTTAGCCTCTAATTTCTGAAAGTTGCTGATCAACTTGACAGTCAACAAAGAACTTAGGGTTGGCTGTGTTGAATATGCTTTAAATATTAATTCACTCATCTGTTTGCTGTGACGGCCTCCCCAGCCAGCTTCCTTGCCCACAAAGGCCTGTCGAGGTATCAGGCTGAGCACATGGAGCCTTCCACGCTTCGGTCGGCGATGAAGACTCAAAGTTTAACCAACAGAATGTGGAGTCAGAAAATGCAATTTTAAATTACCCTAACATAATTAATTTGGAAGCCACAAAAGTTAAGAAAAATAATTCTACATTTTGCTGGAATCCAGAGAGCACTAAATTAAGAGACAGGCAACTCTCCATATAAATTTTGCTTCAGGGTGAAACTTTCTTCCTCTGCTGAAAGGTCACATCATGATTCAGTGTTTTTAATCCTACTACAATGTAATGACATTTTAGGCGGTGTTTGCAAATGTGTAGTAAGCTGTCCTATTTGGAACAGCATTTGATTTTAGTGTCTAAATTAGCCCCACCCGCCAAGGCTGGCATTCGTGTTAGGTGAAACCTAGACACAGAGATGAGCAGTAGCGTAAGGGGTCGATGGAATCATTGTGATGGTGCCAGCCAGGCACTAACAGGTGCCAGCTAGGCACTGCAAGGAATTCTCTGTCATATTTGGGTTGTAGTTCCCATCCTGTAATGGGAACCAACTCAACACACCTGCTTGCCTTTGTGGGCCTCCCACATTAAAGAGTTATCTTTCAAGAGTGCTGGTTGCTCAGTAGTTTTCATTCATTTAAAGACTATGCTATTTCTGAAGTTGCAGGTCCCATATTCTAGCATAAAACCTGACATTTCATATACTATTTCTTCTTCCAAATTGGCTTTTAGATTCATTCCATAGTCTGTTCTTGAATACGGGTCTATGGAGTTGTGCATTGTGTGTATCTATGGAGTTGTGTGTTATGTGTCTTCAGTACATGTGTGTTTTGACCAAGGTGGACAAAGCAGCATTCTAATAGACAACAGTACTTGGTGGGTTTCTTATTCCTTTTTCTTGAAAAAAGTGTATGAAGTTTGAAAAATAACATGAAAATTATGCAATCATTTCTCACAACAGTGGTACCCAGTTTAGACTAGAGATTCCTGAGATCTGTTCACTGTCACTAAGGTAGAACTGGTGTAAGGAGTCTGTTCCACGCGGCCACAACCCCTTATAAATAAACCAATTTAACACCATTTTCTGTCCTAACAAAAATAAAACGTGTCCCTGCTCAGTGAACCCAAGAGCAGCAACTCTGTTTAAACACGTTTATCACCGGCATCACTTAACCGTCGTATAGACTGGGCCTAAGAAGGGGCTCCACACAGCAGCGTGGAATTGTCTAATTAAAGCGCCAGCCAGGAGAGCCAGGTGGATGAATCGCTGCCATTAGCCGCAGCAATTACCAGGTGGTTAGAGAGCCAGGCACAGGCAGATTGGGTGCAGGCTGAGGCCCACCGACCACCACGTGGCCCAGCAAAATGCTCACAACTGGAGGTCTCTGTGAAATTGATTCCTTCAAGGAAGCGGGCATTCCGATGGCAGGATTCCTTTGTCTCTCAATACAAAAAGCAAGACAATGACAAAAGTAAGGAGTAATTTTGTTTGATTGAACTATTGCTTCTGTGACACAATATTCTTTCCGTAATAGGTGAATGGTGATGACTGGGAAATTCAGTTGCTAGTCTACCTCTTCCACAGATGGGGATCATGCATATGCATACTTCCACCCTCAGTGCTTAAGGCAATAGGCTGCTACAGAATCCATGCTCAACAAACAGGACCTGAGATATTGAACTTGCATGGCAGGCCAGGCCTCCCTGAGGAGCCACTCTGTCATAACGCCCCCTACCACTCTTTATCTGTCAGAACATTTGGCACTGCCAGACATCCTACGTGGGGACTATCGGTATGCCAGCTCATGGTTTGTCTCTCCGGTAGAGGGTGAGCCCCCCCCCCCCCACTGGAAGGACCTTGTTAGGTTTTCCCATGGTTGGAAACAAAGCAGAGTCTCTAAGACTGCCTGGCACACAGTAGGTGTTCAATGCTCCATAGCTAGATGAAGGAATGAGTCATCTCATCTGCAAAATAAACCTAAGAAATGGTGGGCAATACTGTCCCGGTTTCACTGATGAGAAAACTGAGTGTCCAAGAGGTGAAAGTGCTCAACGTCATGTCCCTTCTCTTCTACGTTCTGTTTTTGAAATGAACATTGCCTAATTCTCTATGTCCTAAAATGGTTTGACTCCAACTGAATTCTTTACTTTGAACATGCCTTTTCTTGTTGATTCGTTTGTTGCTTTGTCCTGTAAATATTGTAATATTGACGCTTGAACACATGTGCAAGGTTAAACCACTTTAGGAAGTGTGTAATTAAAACCTTGATGCTACAATAGATTAAACATCCTGTTTAAGAGATATAAAGAAATATTAGAACTATTACAGTTCCTTTCCGTTCTGACTCTTTTCCCATCACGCTATCATCCTTCAGGCCTGGAGTGAGCACTTTCTTCATGGCTGAATTGAATTCAAAATCTGCAAAATGGTAATCTCAAAATTTAAGAGAGTCTTGTAAGAATTTCACAATCATACAACAATTCCTTTTTTGCACTAAATTTTGACTAATTTTCTTAGGGTTAAAAGGAGAGTAGACTGTCTCTTTACAATGATTTTTTTAAATCTCATACTTTAGGTTTAAAAAAAAAACAAAAGCACTCTGACAAAGCTCCACGTAGCTTGGAGCATTTGTTGCTCATCTCAGTTCATACACACGCAGGCACGTGTGTGTGCACAAAAGCACAAAATTTGTTCTTATGTGTGCTTTTCACTTAACATTTTATCTCAAGAATTTACTGCACGTTTCCTAAGAATCTTACAAGCTTTAATGATGAATAGCTTAATAAGTGTTGCATTTTTATCAAAGCTGTTAACCTATTGCCATATTCATCCCACACGTTACTTGTTATCTTTGAGTGAGAATACACTGTTCACACTCTTTTTTCCTTGGAGGAAGATTAGCCCTGAGCTAACATCTGCTGCCAATCCTCCTCTTTTTGCTGAGGAAGACTGGCCCTGAGCTAACATCCGTGCCCATCTTCCTCTACTTTATGTGTGGGACGCCTACCACAAGCATGGCTTGCCAAGTGGTGCCATGTCCCCATCCGGGATCCGAACCAGCGAACCCCCAGGCCACCGAAGCAGAACGTGCGCACTCAACCGCTGTGCCACTGGGCCAGCCCCTCACACTCTTAAATACTATGACTTTTCATGAGAAGTGGCTTTGGGAGGCAAATATCAAAACGACAAAGGATCAGAAGTGTTTGTCTGAGCCCGTGAAGGTGGGCAGTACACGGAGCTGGTGAGAGTTCCCGGGCCTGACGTCTGGATGTGCACCACGCCAAGGCCTGGCCATACTGCACATTCCCCATGAATTTTAACCAACCCATCCTTGCTAGGGAGCTGCGGACTGCCCCTGCACTAGGAAACCCATCTGGGCAGCCTTCATTGCTGAGAAACAACAATGATGAGTTAGAATTCTGGTCCTTGCAGACAGTCGCCAATTCTAAAGAAATGTATTTTCTTTAAACTCTAAAGAAATATATTGACTTAAGCTACCTCGTGGTGGGGTACATCTTTCTACGTTTTCACCATTCCTTATACACAACATCATATCTCATTTCAGCAGTTCTAATAATTCTACTAATTCAACAAGATATCCTATGATTTCTTAATTAAACAACAAAAATACTTCTTTTATATGGTGTTTGTTTTCCTGTGCCTGCTGCAAGCACATGTGACTTCTAGCCACATACTTCACATGTAGCAATGGTGGAAATTGTCCTTCAAAGAAAAGGAGTGTAGGAGGGGGAAGAGAGATTTAAAGAAAAAACAGAAACAAAACCTTAGTGTTTACACGCGATAAAAATGGACCACCCTCAGGAAAGAGTCAGCGACGTGAGTCTTTGGCATCCAGCGGGCCAGCTGCGTGCAGGACTCTTACCCGCCTTGCTAGAGAATCCGTCTGCCTGCTGGTGCAGTGACATCTCTGACCCTCGGCTGAGCGACATGGGAGAGGGCCCCTTGCCATTGCAACAGGTGGGTGTGCTGCGGCCCAGAGTTCGTCTCCCACGTGTCTCTTGAGGGCAGCTTCTCCGCTAGAGAGAATCTTGTTTATTTGAGAGAAATTTTGCTCACAGACTGCGTGGAATATTTGCTCATGGGCCCCATTAAGTTTTGTTTCTGCGTTTTTACTCAGTGCATAAAATGGGGATTGAACTGTGTGCAGTAGGTGAAGTGATGTCCAAGAGTGAAAGCACCTTTCTCTGGAAGAGGGGACACCTGCATTCAGCCCGCCCGCCCACACACGCACACAACTGCCCAGCAATGCTGCCTCCTGTGGGTGAACCCTCCGCCCCTCCCACCAGAGCTTCCTTTTTCTGTCTACAGTTTGACATCTTTTGTTTTTCTTCTTATTTCCTGTTTTTTTGGGGGCGTGTAGACATAGGAACGGAAAGGTGGGATATATTATCTTTATTTAAGGGAACTAGTAAGATGAATGATACCACGGATGATGGCATTTTTGTTGCAGCCACAAGGAAGTCTATTTTAACGTGGCCTTTAGGGATTTTGAAATGTATCAAGAAATTAGAAATAATCAAGTTCCAAGCGCCACCGTCGTTGATGGCATGCATGTCACTGAGCATTGATTTTGTGCCCATGCTAGGTACACAGGAAGAGTCAAAAACAAAGACCCGATCTCAGCCCCGAAGGATTCTGCTGGCTGCATCTGCAGGAGCAAGACGCATTTCTCAGGCACGTCCCGCTGAACGCTCCATATTTATGGTTTTCTTCTCTTTCCCCATCTCTTCCTTTCCTGGGATAAAATATGGAGTTCCTGAGAATAAGCCCACTGAGTTTTAAGACCAGTTGTTTCAGATACTCGCTGAAGTTAAAAACTGTGCTTGGCCCTGAAACACTAAAAAAATGCCACAGTCAGCCTGTCCCTGCCCCCTGCATACTGGGCACTGTCTTCTAAGAAAGGCTCTTTGCTTTGCTGCCCCCCGCCGTGCAGACTCTGCTTCTGGCTGCTAAAAAGGAATGGTATGTATTTGTCTCAGCCCGAAGTGAGGCTGGAACTGCTGTCCTGTCATTTTGAAGACGAGATGCCCAGATGCTCCCAACAGGATTTGTAAATTACCATGGATTGTAAATAGAAAGAACTTCACATTATCCTTACCAATCCTCCATAGGATTGAAGCACAAATTCTGGGTCTTCCTATTCTATCCTTTACCACGTTGAGTCATTCATTTGTTCATTCATCATTCACCTCTCATTCATTCAATAAATATCTATTACTACCTGGCCAAGCCCTACATTGAAAGATACCACACCAGCCCCTGCCTTCCAGGAGTTTCTGTTCCCTGGGTTGAAATGAGCTGCTATCAGCTGTAACAAAGAAGGATCTGATAGACTAATTCAGGATGAGGTGTTAATTACTGATAAGTACTTAATGTGCTGGCTTTCTTAGGATTTTTGCATTTGAATGGGAGCAATTCCTTAACTGAGAGGAATGAATTTCCAAGGGTGGTTGCTCCAGGGTGTTAAAAATGAAATTTTGGGGGAATGAAGATGCTTCTAATATGATCCAAAAGGCCTTTCTAGTGCTTTCTCTGTATACGTTTAAGCCTGGACTTTTAAAATACAATAGCATTTTGATAAAGATGTTATTCACTCTTCCATCTGTCATAAAAGGTACATTGAATCCTAGTCTTACGCTACAAAGATGAGAGGTTTAAATGGTAGGATGCCATTTCTGTTTTAGGGAGACCACATAGCTGTGGAGGAGGGAGCAAAGGGAGAAGAGAGATTCGGAAGAGCTGAAAGGTGTTAATGGCAAAAGTACCAAAGGACATACAGGTGTGTCACATCCGCGTTGGCTTGGCCAGGCCCCGCTCTTCCTCAGGATCATCACCGTCATCCAAACGCAGCCGACACCTGGCACACGCGGCCCCGGCGATGGACGGACTCACCCTTTTACAAACCCCATGCAGCTGAGTGACATGCGTCTATTTGCTGTATCAAGTGTAATGTTGGTTATTGTTATTTCATTTATATATATGTAGTCTTACATCTAAGATTATTTAAGAAGAGTGCTGAATATCTTTTCAGAACATCCTGATGTTGGCTTCTCTGGGCGTGTAGAGAGAAGCTGGGGAGTCCTTACTTCCTTTTATTTGTGCATGCCACCACGGGTGCGCGATCAGTAGAAGGGAATTTGAGCAGGAGCAGGTTCGACTGGGCGTCTCCCTAATTACCTTAAACTTTCATTTCTCCTTCTAAGGTAAGTAAGACTAGATGACCTAAATTCAAACAAAAACCCACAGTGAATTAGCTGAATTCAAAGAGCAGATGTGGCCCGCTGTGCCTTACGTTGTACAGCGAGTTCAATGGCCCTGCGTTTCCCAGGTCTGGTGAGCTGTCTGCAGTGACCCCAAGACCCCTCCTGGAAGCGCTTCTGCTCCCGGATGGATGCTCGCAAGCATCGCACTCCACAGTGAGCTGTGCTGCTTTTGTTGTCTTATATAAAACGTTTCCCGTGATCTATGATTCTTGTGTTCTGTTACCCGATTTCTACTCATTCAGCATTTTCATGCTCTTAGAACAGAGATTTTAAAGACCAGTGAGGAAGGGGGAGGGTAGCACAGAATGGGAATGACTGCTCATCCATTTTCAAACAAACCCACTGCCGTCATCAGACACAACGTCTTTTAAAGAACCAGCATCTTTCAAACGTCTATTTCTTTAATAGCCAATCATTCACGAGGATTACTTTGTGATGAAACATGTGGCTAGTTGATTTTTCTATTGAAGGACATTTTCTGCTCTTGTGAATATATATGTATGTTCCTTTGTATATGTGTGTATGCACATGGATGTATGATGTGTGCCTGTGTGTTGACAAGCAAGTTAAGAGAAGGGTGAATCCAGTAGCCTACTCCCCTGCCTATAGTTTCGTTGGGGTGTCTTCAAGGTGTACGCAATTGCCCAGCAGCACAGCCAGTGGTCCTGGCCCACAGTGGGTAAGTCAGGCCTGGCTTCATGCCTTTGCTCTTAAGGTCGCTGCTAGTGGGTCGCTGATGCAAGTACCAAATCGGTCCAAGGCTCTATTTTTCCATTTGTGACGGGAGGATATCAGTACCCACCTGGGGTGTGGTTATGAGGCTTAAGAATAGGCAAAATGGATGAAGATGGTCAAAAGGTACAAACTTCCAGTTAAAATATAAATAGGTTCTGGACAGGTAACGTACAGCACGGTGACTATGGTTAACACTGCTGTATGGCGTATTTAAAACCTGCTAAGAGAGTAGATCTTAACAGTTCTCATCACAAAAAGAAAATGTAACTATGTGAGGTGATGAGTGTCAGCTAAACTTAGTGTGGCAATCATTTCATAATATATACGTAGATCAAACCATTATGTTGTGTGCCTTAAACTTACACAACGTTACCTGTCAATTGTGTCTCAATAAAGCTGAAAAAAGTGTTAAAAAATGTAAAAAGAGGCAGAGGATGTGAGCAGCCCAGAGTTGGAGTTCAGGAGCCTTTGGTTCCAAGTCCCAGGCAGCTGCATCCTATGACCTGCGTTCCCTGGTTAGGGCGATTTAGATGTGTGACACCGAGGCCCACAGTCGCTCTACACTGCCCTTCAGTCCCCAAGGTGCGTATGTGGGAACAAAGCCGTGACCAGGCCGTGAGCTGGCCTGGGCTGCGTGTGTAGTGTTGAGAAGGTCTGTCATCCCCACAGAGGAGCTCAGGGGGAATTTATGTGAAAAGCTGAAAGCAGTTTTGCTTATGAAAAGTCCTGAGTGACTGCTGCTAGTCCAATGACCTTCCCAAAGTTATATGCGTGCAGAATGGAGATGCAACAATTTTCTAAGGAAAGAAGCTGTGAAAGCCACACAAGGCTCAGGGGTCTAGATCCCGCTTTTGTCATCCCCTGTGGGCAGGGAGCAGCCTCATTTTTCGCCTGGCGGACCCTGGGTGGGGATCACCTCGGATCAGTTCTGAACTTAGTGAGCCTGGATCCCTCCCACTGTTAATACCTGTGTTATTCTGAACACATTTTAAGAGGCGGTCTTATTCCAAAGTAGAGCAAATGTGTGCACAGTGGGTGGACATTGCTGCACCCGGTGACTTCACCTTGGAGAATGACATGCCAAGAATTGAAAACAAGAATACAATTGATTAAAATATTTATGACCCTTGAGGGAAGACTTGTGGGGACAGAGAGACGAGAAACGTCCCAGCTGTGCAGTGAGCGCTCAGCGCCATCCTCGGTCCGTCTCCCACTCTGTAGACACAAAGGGCTGTGTTTGGCCAGTACATGATTTCGTCTCTTTCTCATTAGGAATAAGGTTTCAGAAGACAGTGTCCAGTGGGGCGGATGCTTCCTCACACTCAAGTCTACTGTGAGTTGCACTGTTTTATTTTTCTACTCTGTACTGTGTGCGGCTGCTCTGTTCATTTCTCTACCACTGCTTTGCTGTATAATGAAATGGGGCCCAACGAGGCAGAGCCCGCACCCAGAGACACTCATTCATCTTTATTTGATTCTTGCCTGACACCAGTGTTGCCCTGTGACACAGGTCAGGTCACGGCGTGGCCATTACCCCTCGTTTGCACACTCATGTTCCTCCTAACCGCCCTCCTCAAGTCAAATCCAGATGATTTGTGCCAATTTCACGGGGCACGGACTGGAACGTCTGATAACTTTCTACATGGCTGAGTTTATACCATCCTGATTGTACATCTCAAGCTGCCATGTCTGTCAAAACACCATTTTCCCCTCCTTCTTAGGGGCTTAGATAGAGCCATGAGAACTGCAGGTCTCAATTATGAAATGTCATGACACACCGCACAGTTTTCCACAGTCATTTCACAGTGTCACTCTGTGGTTACTCCAGAGCCTCTCTGAACTACGACCGAAGACAACTGTGGCCTCTGTACAGGCAAACTGTTGGCCAGCAGTGGACTGTGCCGACACAGGGAGACGAGGGTATTCCAAAATTCAAATATGGGAGAAGAGAGGAAAAAGGTCAAGAGAAAATCACCGTCAGTGTTTTCTGCGTTCAATCCTGATATTAGCCACACACCTTCCAAGGGCCTGCACAGACGCCTGTCCATTAGCACTAAGTGTCTTCCATTAAAACTTGTTTAAAAGGAGAACCAGAGAGAGAATGGGAGAGAGGGAGAGAAGGAGGGAGCAGAAGAGAGAGAAGGAGGGGGAGAGAGAGAGGGGGACAGGGTCTTTCATTGTTAAAAAGTGGGGAGCATCATATATTACTCCTCCAAAATATCTTGAGTCTTCACAACAAAAGTCAATACCACTTCTAATCCTTTACATATTACCTCAAGTAGTTTTTATATAAAAAATTGTTCCCAAAGTATAGTTTATGTTTTTTAGTTACCAAAATCTGCATAGCTGGGTCTCTTTCCTAATTTTGTGACCAAATATCCCACAAGGGAGTTGATCTTTTAAACCAAGAAACACATTTGAAGTCCATAAACAGGCACACTGAAATATGTAGTTTTGATGGACATACCTTGTGAAATGCTTTTACAAGGCGTTCGTAAGAGCTAAGTTCTCATTTGACTACATGATAGAAAGAAATGACAGGCTTAGGGGGACTTTCTCCATTAGTATTTCATTTTTTTTATAGTTAAGTTTTGACCTTGAGCTAAAGGGAGACGAGAATGAATAAAATGGTTCTAGTAAGAGGTTTTGATCCTTAAACTTTCGTGCTGGTAACGCATTGAAGCCTCTACCCCTGCGGGTACTGGGCGAGAGCACTGCCAGTGAGCATCTCACCCGCGAGAACGCCTGCATCTACATGTGTCCTTACATGCGAATACTGAAGACCTGCATTCGCTCCGTCTCTCAAATAGTCAGGTCTTTGCCACTCAAATGTCGTCTTGGGACCACCAGCATCTCCCACCTTGGAGTTGCTTAGACTAGCCCACCCTCAGGCCCCTGCCCCAGGCCTTCTGATCCGGAATGGAAGTGTTCACCAGGTTCCGGGTGACGGGCATCCACACTCAAGTCTGAGAGGCTCCGGTTTCCACAACTCTGTTGTTTCAGCCTTAAGGAAAGTGGGAGCCCTACCTGCTCTGTACCTGGGACGTTCCCCTGCCGGCATCTTCAGTTAAGAACAGCAAGAATCACCATCTTGAGGACCACCATCTCCTTTTTCAGATTGCCTTCCAATTAGGTGAATTCTTGACCATAATCTTCTATAAGAAAGTGCCTTCTGCTCATCTTAGCTAATTACTTTCATCTTTCCTGACTCTGTATATTATCAAAGCCACACTCTTCCAGCTCCCTGATATTTCCTACTACTCTGAAATTTCTGTCTCTCTTCTTTCTGCCAAACCAGTTTCACCGTGTTCTTGCAGCTGAAGAAGACAAGAAAGAAAGATATTGAGAAGAGATCAATGTGCCAGTGATTAATGAGCTTTCATTTGGATTAAAAAGCATCACTCCTTAAGTAAAGGGTTGATTGAACCAGTGACATTTCTGGAACCGGTGAGAGCACACAAGAATGAGAGTTCCCTGTGCCTTTCCTGAATCAGCTGGATGTCTACCTCAGCAAGCTGATTATGACATCACATTTACAGTTTAATTTACATGTACACTCCTGTTAAAAGTGACTAGGCATTAGAGTCGTGTGTGTGTCTACTTCTGTTTTCACTTTGTTTTGCTTTTACCTATAAACATATGCAATTTAAAAACAGATTCTACTTGTTGAGAGTAGATGATCATCTTATTATCTGCTTCTTCCCATTATGGTGCCGTTAATTTACAGTGTCTTTTTATTCTTACATAGAATGTGGATAACCTTCTTACATCAAAAACTCTTGTGCAACCTTACAGGAAAATCCAATTAATCATTTAGAATAGCATACTCAAATTACAGTGGAATTATGTGCTCCCTCTGCTGAAAACCGTTGAAACTTGTGGTGCATTACATCAATTAAGAATACTGCATTTCAAAATGGCACAAATGAGCAAAGCATGAGTCATGGTGGACGGTTCTCCTTACAAGCCATCAGTGCTAATGGTTTTGTAACCTGTATAAACTTGATATGTGCTTCGTTTATATGGCAAGCTAACTCTCTGTCAATGGTGTAATATCTCTGCTCGTGCACATAGTGCCTTACGCGGTGTTACATTTAATTGCACAAAAATAAAGATAGCTTTTTACATAGTCTTCTCCGTTTATGAGGTTTGGGGAGCAGATACAATCGTGCTTTGCTATCACAGTACAAGAAGTGCACTTAGGCCGATCAATAAGTAATGATTCATAACATTGGAAGTTATGATAATCAGAGATTAGGAAGAACAGCGAATTTCAGTGTCTAGAAAACCTATTTTTTGTTACTCACCCATCTGTCACATCTGGCTTGATCCCAGACTTGTCCGTTTTACCTTTTTGTGCTGCAAGCTAGCATAAACAAATTAGGCTACAGTGAGGTGTGTGCAAACACATTTCTCAAGCGTCCCAGAGCTGCAGGCTTCTCTTCCCAAGTTCCTTGTGTCCAGGCCATCCATTACAATCATCCTGAGATAATAGGACCCCTACGTGGAAAGAACCGTCTGTCTCTTCACCATGATGAGTTCCTACCTTGTCCCAGTTCAAAGGCCCTGAGCCTTTCTCTCTTCCAGCCTCCTTATCTCCACTGACATTCAGCAAGAGATTGTCTGTCTCCTCAGCAAATCGTGTTAGTTCATTAGCTGTACAGTATTGATACATACTCAAAATATAAGTCCATATCAGTTCTATCTATCAATAATGATTTTTTTTGTTAAAAGCGAGTACACAAAAAAAAGAACAGTAAGAGAAAATAAGAGAACATAGAAGATACTTAAAAATCAATATTAGATGTAATATTCTTATTTCCTCCCTGATATTTTATATCAAAATATTTATATTGACTTTTCTTTCCAAATTACTGTCTCCATTCCCTAAAGATTGAATTTGCTTTCAGTTTCCAATGATCAAATGGTATACTTAGCTTAAATTAACTTCTTAAAAATGCAAACACTTGATTCAGTAAAGATTTTCCCTAATTTGGCTAAAACAGATAATTTTACTGAAATAAAGGATATATTCTTCTGCTTCTATCAGAAGGTCTTAAGAGAATTTCCTCTCAGTTCTCTCTCTTACAATAAACTCCCCCTCATGCAAAGGAGGTGGCCCATGGTGGATGGAGCGACTCCACGTCCAAAGGCCAGCACCATGGAGAGAATCTGAACGGACGGGAAGTCACCCTTGGAGAGAGTCTTACGGTGATCCAGCCACGCTGCCAGACGTCTCTGATGTGTCCTCGCTGACCCACTCTGCAGACTTGAGACCGGTCCCGTGACTAGGCCCTTAGGGACCCTGAGAGCAAGTGGCACACAAGCACTGCAGACACAAGTGACCTCTCAGGCCTGACCCCAGGGAATCACCTGGAACCACAGACTCAGAAGCAGAAGCACTTTAGAGCTGGGCCCCAGTGTCCTCGAACAAGCCCTCAGGCTGGGCTGTGCTCTTCACAGAGACTCTCCCTGATGGAACGAACTCCAGGCAGGCCCCTCCGGCCTCCAGGCCGGGCCTCCAGTGTCCGTCCTTGTGGGGCCTGCCTCCCCAGGTGGAGCGAGAATCCTGTTAAATCAGTTTAGAAAGAACCCTCACCCTTGCCTCAAACAAATCCCTCATTCCCACCCCCCAGTCCCCCAGGGAATATTTGATCCTCCGGGGCCCACCTTCAGCAAGGTGGGGCAATAGGATGTATTTTATGTGTTTGCTTTTTATCTTGCTGTATAACTTTTAAATGTGTAGATATATGACAAATGGGTCTGCTTTGTACTTGGCCCTGAGGCCCCACATAATTAGGGGCAGGCCTGACATTAGGCTTCCTAGGCTGGACGAGAGTTCTTGCTCTGTCCCAACACTGCTTTAAAATCCTCTAAGTGTCATCCTTTTCCTGGCTTATTTAGACTTTAACGCTATACCAGTATCTGTAATGCAAGGCAGGCTGGGGGCTTCTAGGTATTATTTAAAAATCTGCACAACAGTTGCACGCCACGGGCTGAGCGATTGGATTATTAGTTTCATGTTTTTTCGAATGCTAGCTGAGAAGAATGAATCGCTCACGTGTGACTGGGTAATATATTACTTAGTTCTCACCCTTGAGAGGCTATTTTCTTGAATCTATAATCCAAGCCATTGTTGATAATATAAACACTCTTGGAGGCAATATTAAAGTAAGTAATTTGAATCCACTTTTGTCAGCTGTGGTTTGTGGTCGAAACTATTTAATTCTGTACAAATGCAAAAATGATAACCTTGACTTTGTTCTTTAGGAACAAGCTCCTACCCAATCTAGGGGTCGGCCCATGACTTTGGGCTCAGGAAATAAGGGAATAAGCTGGGTTACTGTTCTAACCCTCCTTTTGTTTCCTCATCTATGAAACATGAGAACTAAGTGTGAGAATGTACACACTCGTCATGTCTACTCACATCTGTGTTGTGTCCTCTGATCCCTTCAGCTCCTTAGTCTGAAGTCCCTGGAGGTGGAGATATTAACGCTCAGCCTTGCAAATCAGCTCCGAGTGCCGACCTGACCCAGTGCTTCTGTTCTGAGGACACTGAGTGGTGCGTTTTGAAACATGAATAGTTACATCATTGCTAATGGCACTACCCAAATCCCCAGAACTAGCCGTCAACGTGGGTAAAATACTGAGAATTAAAATTCATAAGCCACTTGTCCTGTAGTGTTTGTTACCTGTGTAGATGTGGTTGTTTACATTATTTTCCCACCCCGATGGGGCGTGCTCAGCGTAAGAGCTCATTGTAGGGTGGGCAAAACATTGAGAGGCTTTGATAAACTTGATTTCAAGTAGTGTGTTAATGACATTTCCAAATTACAGCTCAATATATTTGTCTTTGTCCTCTGGATGTCTTCTCCAATAAAGTCCTGCCAAATTAAAAATAATGGGTCCCTTTGTTAATCTGAAAAAATGGCCCTGTTTGCGTTGTGTTTCTAGAATATTTGGACATGATCTTGTATGTATATTGTCATGTTTTTCAGCTTGACAACTGGTCTCCTTATTTTAAATTTAGAGGAACCTAACCTTAAAAACTGTCTGGAAGTTGGCAAAATATATTGAACATAATATTTGAAAATATAACTAAAATAGTGTGTGAGGACAATTTTACTGTGTGTTCCCCAGTGTGCAGACACACGGTGTATCTTGATTTCGCATCCCCAGCAGCACCCAGCATCACGCTTTGCTCTCATGGAGAAGGCCATTTTATTGTCTGCATATGCGTGTTTCATCATTTATCTATGTAGAAACCAAACCGTTTCTCATTTTACATATCTTTGAGAAATGGTGTGCATTTGGGGGAAAAATGAATTTATTAATGTGACGTGGTGGCTATAAATATCAAAACAGGGGGCTCATCCCCAGAGTACGGACTCCGCCACTTTCTCTTCCCCTTAAGTTGCCAGCAAACTATTTTCAGATTGTAATAAAGAACTTTCCAAAGTAGGTTATTTTCTGAAGTTGACAGTTCCTATTACCCAGCTTTAAACCTCATCTTAATGAGGAGGAAGAATTCTATCAAAGTGGGCCCAGTCAGGTTCTTATGTTGTGTTTCTAATTAGAATTTAAGTTGCTTTTAATGTCAGTCCTAAAGAATCCATGGTGGAGAATTGGGTGCTACCTGTAGAAATAAAACATAAGGATGATGCCCGGACAAGTGAGCTACAAGATATTTGGCCTTTATTTTACAGGAAATGTTCACTGCATGGGGCTTGGGGCTAGACTGGGTGGTGGTGGACACCTGTGGATTAGGTAGGTAACTGTGGTGGGATAACCTGATTAAAAATTAAACTAACCAACAACACACTTATTTGACCCTGATGCCTGAACATTCTCTGGCACCCGCACTAATTTCTCCTTTGCTTACCATCAGTGGCTAATCTCCCAGCTCATGCCTTCTTTTTTTCTCCCAGTGAAAAATTACTTGCTTATCAAATAGACGACTCTATTCAGCCTGCTCTATAACGACCTTGGTGAGAATGAGCTTTGAGGAATATATTAAGCACAAAATAGCAAACCCTCTTTCCTAAATAAGTGTTGCGTCATTGTACATTGATGTTCTTTCCTGACAAAGGGGAGATGTGCAATGAAGCTTTTTAATATTTGCCAAAAAAGTGCGAAAGAAAACTAGGAATTGCCTAAATCTATAGCCTGAAAATTGTTATCTACGCCTTGGTTGATTAGAAAAGCATTAAACTTTGAAGTTAGTTTATCGAAACTTTATTTACTATCCTAGAGAGTGAGATCATTTGGAGAATCATGAAAATTTTGTAATTGTAAATAGGAAAGTCAGGGAAAGTTAATGTTGATTAAGGTAAAAGTTGATTTTTTTTTTTAATTTGTCAAATTTCTATGAAAGGCAGCAGGTGTAGTGAGAAAGCAAAGAACTGTTGAAATGATAGATTAGAATCTGGCCATTTGTTAGTGTGAGCTTGGGCAAGGTATTAAGCTGTTTTTGGCTCCAATATATGTATCTATCAAACTGCGATTAAAAAGAAGACTTTTTGTGAGGATCAGAGATAATTATATGACTTGCCTAGCAAAACTTTTGTCAGTGAATGCTTATTAACTATTATTTTGCAAGCAATGCATTAAGGTACACTGAGGCCTTGACATTTTCCAAAATGTTGTAAAATTTTAAAAAAATAGATCATAACATTGTTTAAAGTATGAATATTAATAAATATTTTACAAAAGTATCAAATTGCTAACTATTACAAAACTTAGCTCCCAATAACCCAAGTTAAATTTTTGCAAAAACACAATAACCAGAAAAAACATCCTGAACAGCAGCCGGCCCCTTAGGGAAGTTGAGTCAGCTAAAACACAGGATCTGTTGAGGAAAGATCTAGACCAAGAATAAGATCTGTCCTTTGCGAGGGTGAAAGACATCCATATCATGATTTTCAGAATCGAGCTGTTGGTTTTCAATAATGCAGGCCATCTTCAGGGCAGGCTTCCCTCATGACCATCAGTGTCTCTACCCTGTGAAAGGTGATGGGGCCATTTGGAAATCAGGAATGGAAGAACAGATGGAAGAAGAGGCAGTGGTGGGAGAAGGGATAGAGAGAAGCCATGACATGGACACGTGCAGGTTAAGGAAGCCTGTGAGGCGTCAGCAAGCAGCAGATGTGATGACTGGGGAGGGACCAGCCTAAAGAAAAGAGGTGTGAGAGTCACCAGCAAATAGACGGTGGTTAAACTCATCCCCTTAGATGACAGGGTCCTAGAAGAGAGTGAAGAATGAGGAAAAAGAAGAGGCGCAATCTACAAATGCCATCTAAGGAGCAAGCAAGAGGTCATGAGCCCATGAATGGCACTGAGAAGGAGCCGACTGGAAAGGAAAGCAAGCCGAGAGAAAGGGCAGCTCCAAGGAGGAGGGGATATTCAGTAACATTGTTAGGATTCAATGAAAACAGAACATTGAAGAGAGTCTTGTGGTCCTGACCCTCAGAGGCAGACTTTGGTGACACGCAGAGAGTAGCCTCAAGGAGGTCCTTAAGCCAAAGCTATATTGCAAGGGAAGGACTGAACAGCATGCGAGGAAACAGAAGTAGAGACAGACTGCTGGCTCTGAAATGTAGTCGGAAGCTAGGGCAGGTGGTCTGAGGTGGATATAAAGGCACCAGTAAATTATTGTTATTGGTTCAAAAAATTATTATCCCTCTCTAAAAAGCGATCTCAAGCCCACAGCTATTTTTAATGTATCAATATTCTCATTTTCAGTTCAGGAGATATAGATAATTGTACCGGTGGAGAACATGCACCCTTATATTTTCATTTGGGTGCAATGCAGAGTTTTAAGACCTACAGGAATTAAATTTAGATGACTTAAAATATAACCAAATCATATCTCACTAACTCAAATTGAAATAATACCCTGCCATTTTCCAAAACATCACCTCATTTCATTTTGAATTAATTTTCTTAAATATGTCAAGTTAATTGAATGAAAGAAATATCACTGAAAAGCAGCCTTCTTTCACATTTGGGCCTTTATTTTCCAAATATAAAATTCATATATTTTCTCAACAATTCATTAGCTGGAGACCCCCTCCAGGGATGGGAAGTCTAGCAAGGAAATTAATTCCTAAATGAGAAGTTCCTGCCGAAACCTCTCCCACATGACACCTAGAGTTATGGAAGAAAGACTCCCTCAAATATATGATCCTAGTCAAGAAATTCACCAAAAGTGTGAATATTTATAAGGCAGCTCTCGAGAACAAGCAGCCAATCATCATTAGATCCTTTGGTATTCATTATAATAAAATTAATCTTGATTAATTCATTCATTATTAATCTTGCATTCAAATGCAATTCCATAGAAATTGCAATGCGATTTAGCAATTAATTTACATGCAAAGATTGAGAAGCATTTCTTTGGTCCTCCAAGGCACAGCTCTCCATTGTGTCAGAGTCAAACGCAGGCCCAAAAGATCCATTTGTCTAAAAACATTCCAGGAAAAAAAAATTAAAGGAAATGTCTATGTTAGAAATGCTGAAGCAGGGGAGGATCTCTCCTGCCACATGTTGTACACTCTTAAAGAAAAAGAAATTCTCAGTCTCTGGTAGGGAGGAAAAGTACCTGCTTGCTTCAAATGTCCCAATGAAGTTTAGGTCTGTAAGAAGTTTAATTGAATTTTGAAAGTTCCTTGTTTCTGCTCATCATGTAAATGAGCTTTTAAAGAAATGTGGTTGTATAAGAAATTCAGAAATAACAAATAGTGGGCCCACAGCATCAAGCCATGGAGCCCTCTGCTCGTCGTAGGGTGATGTCCAAGACGTCAAGTGTTTGGTAAACACACGGAGGGTTGGTTGCAGCCTGTGGTGGGTGTCGTGGGCTGACTTCAGAAGAGGAGCTGCGTCACTGAATCACCAGAAGAGGTGATATAAAGCCCTCCTAATTTCTACTCAACATTGTTTCATTATTTAGTTTCTTCAAGCCTTTCTCAATTTGTGTATGCTTTAGAATTAAGAATTAGTGCTGTATTGACGAGAACTTGACCGATTGACTGACAGTCAGTTAAGAAGTTTTAGTTTGTGAAGATGTCTGTCCATCTACAAAAGCACTAGGGTTTTCATTATTCATCCCCACCTTTAAAGGAAATGAACAGGCTTCAGAACTCTTTTGCTATCCCTCTGCTCTGTCCAAAATTTATATATCCAAAAAGCTGCTGGCAAACTGTATTCATTCTGTCCGAAAGAAGGAAAAAGAACGGTGAACCAAGTTCTCAAACAAGACTTGGAACCACTCCAGGCTTAGGATGTTTACACAGGGTTTCTTGATTGCATAGGAAACAAATGTTCCCATTTGATCTGAGCAGCCCTGTCTCATACATCTAAGGCCATTGTGAAAGAAATGAGAACTTTCACCGACCCGTGAAAGCTATAAACTAGAATTTCCAAGTCAAACGGAAAATAAACCAAAGCTTCAGTTTCCAGGATAGGGAATCCGCTAATACATTGCATCAGAATGTGTAAGTTGCTGTGGACTGTCGGACCCAATCACAAAGCTGACCTTCCGTCCCCCCAGAAGGGTCTGTCCATGGCAAATGCGTGTTTGTTGCAGCAAGATGCTACCCTCCTGGGCTAGGACAGGAGCTCAGTTTTTGTAGCCGCTAACTGCGAATAAGGTACTTCTCTGTCAACCACTCTCACGGGCCAGTCTGGAAGAATAAAGACACAGGAACCATGGCTGTTAACCCCATCCAAACATTCGGGACAGGAGCATATTTCCAAAGCGAAGTGGAAAAGGGACACGTTATCCTGGCATTCCAGTCTACGCGTTTACCTAAAATATCCCGGTGATTGAGACACAGATTATCAGCCTGGCGCATCCCTTGTGGGCTCCAGGTTTTTCTAGAGGACTTCGAGGTTTGTCCTGTAAAGAACGATTAGTATCTCACTGTTATATCAATTTCGTTTTTTTTTTTGTTGAGGAAGATTAGCCCTGAGCTAACTACTGCCAGTCCTCCCCTTTTTTGCTGAGGAAGCCTGGCTCTGAGCTAACATTGTGCCCATCTTCCTCTACTTTATACTTGGGACGCCTACCACAGCATGGTATGCCAAGCGGCGCCATGTCCACACCCGGGATCCGAACCAGCGAACCCCGGGCTGCCGAGAAGCGGAACGTGCGAACTTAACCGCTGCGCCACCGGGCCTGCCCCTATATCAATTTCTTAAGCATCTCTTCTCAAACAAGCATTTATTTTATGCAGGGAGGAATGTAGTTGCATCTTAATGCACAGTTATAAATAATCCAGTGTTTATAAAACATTATAATGATTTGACTGCATTTTTTCCCTTTTTTATCAGTTTTTTATCATGCCTCTCTTTTCAAATTTTCTTGGAACCCAGTCCAGCTATTTATTGTTAGCTTACAAATTGTGACATCCATCAGTTTGCCCTAATAAGACACAAAAATATATGAAATTGTCTATATATACACCCACATACATATATATGTAAGTGTATGCACATACATGTTAGACAGCTACATATGGAGAGAGAGTGGAGAGTGCCTTCTCTACACGACAGTCCACATCCCAAAGGACAGCATGTCTGAAGATCCTGTCGCATCACCACTCTGATGAGTGGACGGGACATCTGAGGGAAGTACAAGGTAACCATCCTCTAAGCAGGAGGAGGGACACTGCTGCAGGGCATTCTTTCGATGTATCATCCCTCTTGCTTGCCGACATCAGACATCAGACATCTCCTATCTCGATTGAACTTCAGCCAGTTGGTGTGTAAGCCACGCACTTTCGACGTTGGTATCTGATGGGGGTGAAATGGAGAAGGGACATGTTCAGCATACTGATGATTGTGCGATCCCAAACGCAGACAACTGCGTGTCCTACCCTTTAGATGTTGTGACTGCCCACGGCTGGGTTGAATGCCCAAGGACGCTGCAGATACACAGAGGGCGAGTCAGTGCTCAAGGCTGTCCAGGGGCTGAATGCTGTCTAGGGAAAGCTTGAACCCGACCCCAAACATGCCGGTTTCAGAACTCTGCCTCCTAAGCACCATTCACTTTCATACCCATTAATCCCACAGGTCCAATTTTAGACAAAAATAAATACCCTGCAGAGGAAAAACAGTGACGCGGAAATGGTGCTTTGTTTGCTCTTTATAAAACGTCTATCAGTGACCACACCTGTGTCCTATTACGGACGCCGTTTTGGACTGGGGTGCTTTCTTCTTCTCTACACTCTCTCCTTAAGCAAGCTTGGCTGTGTCTAGAGCTTCAATCACCCTACATGGAGATATGTAGACACACTTAGATCTGAAGCTCAGAATTCCTTCCCTTCAGACCTTTCTGTCCAACTGCAGACTCATTGTCTCCTCTTGACAGCTTGAAGATGCTTCATGCACAACGCAGCCAAACCTAACCGTCGACCTACCCCCGACAGTGGTTCTTTCCAGCTTCCCATCACAGGGACGGCACTCCATCCCTCTGGTTGCTGGAACCTGGAGTTAGGGCAGATGGCTGTGGTCCAGAGGTTCAGAGGGGTAAGAAGGGAAGTGATGAGGAGCAGAGCTGGGAAGGGAAATTTAGAGTCACGCTGCCTCGCATTACTCCCATTCACGTGGCAAGAGTTTCTAATGGCAATTTCTCATTTCTAACGTGTTCTAACTTTGCTCAAGTTGTATTACTAAGAATGGATCTTTAGTAACAACGTCTATTTGGTTCCAAAATGCAAATGTCTTATGTCACAGTGTGGCAAATAGATTCCAACAGCTCGTTGAGTGGAGGGTTCTCAAATGCTGACTCTGTCCTGCTGTTGGTGTGGTGTCCAGAGACTCTCAAGCACCGTGATGACCAGCAGGAAAAAGTACTGTCATCAATTAGCCGTTTCTTTCTTGGCTCTGGTAACAGGGGCCGGACCACGAGGAGTGAAGGACCCCGGCCACATGTGAGTCATTGCTGACATACCGCACTGCTGCTCGAGTCCATTGACCATAAAGCTAGATGGGGCCTGACCAAGGACCCTGGCATTTATTTTCCTCAGTGATGTAATTGGAAAAATAGTAATAATATCACAAAGAATAAATAAGTACATATGTACGAAAACCACTTGAGCCAAAACCCACTCTATTAACAATTATATACATGACCTGTGTTTGTTCGTTTATGTCATTGAACGATATCTTCCAAAGAACATTTTCCAACTACCAGAAAAAAATTAAAGGAGCAGACTAATCCTTCGGAGGGCTTCGGAGCAGGGGAGTTTTCTTTGCGATATTGGCACCCAGGGCATAAATTAAAGTAAGTTGATGTTTTACATCTCTTATTAGATGTGGTCAAAGTGACGAATAAGCTATTCCAAATTGTAAAGGATTAATGATTTCTCAGAGCATGGAAGTTTTACCCAAGTGTTGAGAGTTATGCTATAATTGAATAAGTTAAAATTAGTGTGGTTTGTGAGATTGTGAGAGTCAGGTTGTGTTTCCACTGAGTGTTTAGTTGTATGTGTGAATGAGAGACTGCGGGCTGTGGTACCAGGACCCCCGGGCTTGGAGGCCCTGGGCCATCCCCGCTTCCCCACCAAGCTCGGATCTGAGTAACTTGCTTGACGGGACCTGGGCTCAACATTCGGGAATACTTGAGCAATAGATGTCTAAGAGCATCCAATAGTAAGTCTGTGACTCCGTGGTGATGCGCTTCTCACATTCTGTCTGTCTGCACACGTGATAACCAGAAGAGGCTTCTCGTTGTTTATCATGATGTTTATGTCCTTTATTTTTTAAGTCTCCAGAGATGAAGGGAGAAGACACACTCATAATGTGGACCCTGTGTCCCTGTGAGGAGGCCAGATGCCCAATGTAGTGTCAGCCCAGCCCAAAACGTGAGCCCAATATTGCTGTGAATCCTCAGAGCAGACTGAAATGGGTGGCCTGCCAAACCCTCCTTCAGAAAGTGACACTGTTTCTGTGAGAATACGGTGTGGCACCCGATTGTTCTAACGCCCCCTGCCCACACTGTGGAATCCTTGAAGCTGAAGTCAGTTGAGGTCTCACGTCGTGTGGCTTCCCTTTGGGGAGTGGAAGAATCTGAGACGTACTCTCAAGTAGTCGTCCATGGTCTCTCCTGCATTGTGGGCAAAGAAACCACAAGCAGTTTCATGCGACTTGATACGATGTAGAGCTCCCCCTGTCAGCAAACGTGGACTTTAATCTGGATCACCTCCTTGCAGCTAGGTGACCACATCCTGCACTTCTGAACTGTGCATCTCTAGATGGAAATCCGGAGACTGCATGTCTGTAAGGAGGGAAAGCCGGGGCATGCAGCACCATGCTGTCGCTCAGTGCCAGCACCAGTCGGCCTTTCTCTGTGAATCCGATTTCTCCGAGGCCTCAGGTGCCCAGACGGTGCAGGTTTCCCAGGCGGCTTTCTCAGTGGGTCACGGTAGAACCTTTGCCTACTGCCGTGGAGTACAGGGCATGTCTGAAGATACAAGCAACGGACAGTCTTGGACTCAGTGTGAAAATGTTTTTATTCGAGGAAAAAATCAGGTATTCATTACTAGACACAAATAACAATAGCTTAGAATTACTAGCTCTTAAAGTTCAAAAAGAGTACAAAAAGGAAATAATTTATTATACAATATGTAAATCTCTTTATCTGGTTTGAAAATAAAGTTACTTATCTTAAATTAAAAAAATATTACTCCAAATACAGAGACATATTGGAATGAAATAAATGAAAGAGGAATTTAAATATTTTTAAGAGGGTTATTTTCAAATGTAGGCAGTTAAATTGAGTATCCAATGAGGCAAGAGGAATAATTGCTTATAATGACCCTTTCAAACATCAAATATGAAAATCAGGATATTAGACAATCTTCTCTGATGTAATAATCACTTCAAACATTTTTATTTGTCTTTTGAGGAAGACTGGCCCTGAGTAACATCCATGCCCATCTTCCTCTACTTTATATGTGGGACATTTGCCACAGCATGGCTTGCCAAGCAGTGCGTAGGTCCAGGCCTGGGATCCGAACCGGCGAACCCCCAGCTCCCGAAGCCAAATGTGTGACCTTAACCGCTGCACCACCAGGGTGGCCCCTCACTTCATGCATTTTGGTTGTTTTGACTTATTCTTAAGGTGACACTCTTAATTGCCCATCAACACTTAAAATCACTTAAAATATTCTTTGCACAGTACCTGACTAACATATTCCTTCCAGTTAACTTTGAAACTGTTTAGCAGTGTCCACACTGATTTTCTGAATGCCTACTGATTCTTTGTAATTTTCAGTGTTAATAGTTTGTATAGCGGGTGAAACATTAGTGTTGGGGGGATTCAGCCCCAGTGCTGGAGGCCACGCTCCCGCTTCCTGAGATACTGATGGGGCCGCTGCTGTGGTCATCATGGGCTCCCCTTGGCTCTGTCAGAGCCCAGGCTTCTGGTTTCAGAACAGTTTTCAAGGCAAAAACACTCAGGATTATTTTTCTCGTTGGAAATCCTTTTTTTTTTTTTCTTGATGAGCATTCTGATTTACTGCTTTTTGTTGTCTTGCCTGAGTTGGAAGCAGAAGAGGAGGAAAAATGGCTCTGGTGGCTTTTACTGCCTGAGGAAGACACAACCACTGACTGAGAGGAGGGCGTGCCCACGGCTCCCTTAGGAACCCGAACAGCGATGTTGGGGATGAGTGATGTGGCAACACCTGCGGGAGTCTGAGATCTTCCTGAACCACCTGAAGGTTTGCACCCACCTGTACTGGAAGGGGAGGTCAAAGGTCGGTTCCAGGCACTGTGAGACGAGACTCTCCCTCAGCGTCTGCCTCCTTCCACTTCGGAGGCTTCTCTTGGCTTCTGCCATCGTTAGAAGGGGTCCGACTGCGCTTCTCTGGTTGGCTGTCTAATCTCAGCCCCAACAGGCCACTGTTGCTGGTGCCTTTGCCTTCCTTTCCCCTCTTTTGAGTCTTTTCTTTCCCTGAGTGCCCAGCGGTCAATAAAGGACTCTGGCTACCTCTGTGATCCTCTATAAGATCTGCAGGACCCAAAGGCTTACCAGCCACTGCTGTAATACTGGAATCAACTATTTCAGCATGGCTATTGCCTTTAAACTCGGTATCCCCAATAACATCTCCAACCATTGGCACCCCAAAAATATTTAGTGCCTGAGATGCAAATCCTTTGAAATTATCATTATCTCCACTTTGGCTGCTGCGTTAAAAAAAAAAAAAAATCCTTATATATCCTAGTCTGTTCCAGTTTCCTTACTGTTCATTCAGGCAACACTTTCCCTTTTTCCAGTGTTATGCTAATTCCTGAAGAGGCAAAAAAGAAAAAGAGTCAGAAGTGTGCTTTCCAAAAAGCGTTCACATTTCCATTGGCTATAGAGAGAGAAAGATCCCACCTGTGCATGTGGAGCATGCGCTGCGCTTGGTGGGCGTGGTCAACGCGAGACTGGCTAGGTTCAGGGACGAGGTTTGACTGGAGCTTGTTGAAGAGAGGAGTTTACCAGAGAGCAAGGCAAGGGTCAGGTTTACACAGTTCAGATACTGCCTGGAGCTCAGTGCCTCGGCTCCATCCTTGCAGATGCTCAAGATAAGATGTCATTTCTCCTCTTTCCATGTGCCTCCTCCCTGCAGTTGGAAGAGAGTCCTAACCAAACCTCACAGCACGTCAGGACCATCCTCAGCACAGATGGAGCTCAGGAAAGGATAGCCACTGTCCTCCCAAGCCATGTGGAAATTTCTAGATCAACAGGAAAGGACCTTGATTTTCACTCAAATTTACCCCGAAGGGCAGAGACAATACACAATGGAAAGAGTGTAACCTCTCGTGTTAGGCAGATCTCCACCTCTTAGTAGTTGATCGATGTAGGATTATTTAGGAGGGCTACCTGAGCCTCAGTTCCCTTCTCTGTAAAATGGAGACAACAGTGACATGGTGGTACTGTGGGTACAAGATAGAACAAAACTGCAAAGTGTTACCAGCAGGACTCAAGAGATAATATCTGGTAAGTCCTTCCATGTGCTCTGTTCATGCTGGTCCCTCTTTTAGATTCCAGACCCGACCTTCATTCCTTCTCTCTTCACCTCTCTTGTGCTGCCAATGACTACAATTATGACATTTTCCAGGAGACATCCTCTGTCATGCCTTACCTACCAAATTAATTACTCAGAACCCAGATCAAGGGATGGGATTCAGACCAAGGTCAAAAGCACCCCTCCTTCGGTCATGGTTTGTGCTACAGGTCCAGCACTCAACCAGTGCTAAGGCCAGCCTAGCCTGGTGTGCAGCTCAGTGAAAGTCTAGCCTTCCTGGCTAACAACGGATAAGTGATTGATGGCATTACAAGAAATGACATCAGAGATGAAATACCAGGGCATGTGTCAGAAGACCTGAAAATGAATATGGCATAAATTATGCATTAGTGAGCTCTTACTAAGTGATGCCACATAACAAAACGCCCCCATTTCAGTGGCCTGCAACAACACAGATTTATTTCTTACTCAAGCTCCACGTTGGCTCGGGGTTAGCTGAGGCTCTGTGACTCTGCTGCACCTGTCTTTCCATCTCAAATCCAGGATGAGAGAGAGCGTACCTTTCCTTTCTAATGACTTTGTTACACAAACTCCACCTATTTCCAGCATGCAATCTGATGATTTTCAGTAAATCAACTGTTGTGCGTTGGGACATCTTCATCATGCACAAATTACCTGTTCCAAGTTACTTCTATTCTTGCTTCAGCCCAGGCAACCACTCATCTACTTTCTGTCTCTGTAGAGTTTCCATTTCTGGACATTTTCTATAAAGGAAACCATATCTTATGAGGCCTTTTGTGACTAGCTTCTTTCACTGAGCATAACGTTTTCAAGGTTCATCCATGTTGTGGCATGTGCCATACTTCAATCCTTTTTATGGTGGGATAACATTCCATTGTGTGGATATACTACATTTTGTTTATCCATTCATCTGTTGATGGACGTTTGGGGGATTTCTATTTTGGGAGTATTGTGAATAGTGCTGACATGAGCATTCACGTGCACATCTTCATATGGACATATGTGTTCATTTCTCTTGAGTAGGTCTGGAATTACTGGGTCTTACGATAAACTGACAATTAACTTTTTAAAAAACTCAAATTGTTTTCTGAAATGGTTATACCATTTTGCACTCCCGTGTGGGAAGGGTCCTGTTTCTCCACACCCTCACCAGGATTGAGCATTGCCTGTCTTTTTTATTATAGCCATTACTGAGCATAGAACATGACCTTTCTTGATCATGGCAGGCAGAAAAAAAGCAATGTTTAACAGAGGGAAAGGCTCCCAAATGTGCTGTCCTGACGTGACATGTGTAATGTTTCCTTCACATATACATACACATACATGCATGCATGTGTCATATTTCGCTCTTACACACATCATATGCCATTGGCCAATATAAGTCACATGGCCAAGCCCAAAATCAGTGGGACAGGGATGTCTCGCCTCCCTCAACAGGCGCTGCAGGTTACACAGGAATGGTTGAAGTGCGCACAATCCTGTCGCAGAGATGGGGAGCAAGCAGCTGTGAAAAATAATCAAATCTAACACAGTCCCCACGTGCTCTGTGGCCTAAAGTGGGGACTGATTCATCCAGGAACAACATGGTCCTGAGTGGAAAGCAGGAAACCTGACACTAGAATCTGCCAGACGATTAATCACAGTATTTACAAATGTGTTTGCTGAGATGCTCTGGAGAGAACAGTGTTCAATGATGAAGCATGTTTGGGAAATGCTACATACCATCTTCTATTTTTGGAGATTCACATGTGTTTTTAAATATTAAAGATTCTGCATGGTCTTGTAATAAGAAAACCTGTTTATCTTTGAGCCAGAATCTCTAAAACTGGCTTAGTCATGGAGTCCTGTCTTTGCACAGAGACTTGTGTGTGAGCTACATCCCTGTGCAGAGATAGGGTTGGCCTTGGGGTCTCTGGTGGAACCCATCAGTTCAACAGACGATTGTCCTGTCTCTGTTTAAACTCCTGGCCATGTCTTCTGGGGAGAATTCTCATGGGACAGTTTATGATTATATCTCATAAGCCTCATTCTAAGGCAAGTGAAATATAATTTCAATGTGCTATAAGCCACCATAAGGTGGATTCTCCTTGGATTTTGGAAAAAATATAACACAAATGGTCCAATATTTAAAAAGGAAAATCTATTCTTTAATGTATATATTTCTTCTCAAATAACTGTTTTCTCAGAAAGAAACAGATATTCTTGTTGAGGAATAGAGGGAAGCAAATGAACAGAGACTAGGAAAACTTTATTGAATTTAAATAACAACAAAGTCTTTCTCAAGGGCACCTGCCATAGCACATCTAGGCTCTAGGGAAAGCTGTGCTATTGACACATGAGATGACAGAGGATCCATATGAAAAAAAACTACTCCAATTATTGGCTACTTTTGTAATTAGAAGCAGACAGTATCAAACCATTTGTTTAGATTGATAGATAGGGAATGTATGACACAAAGAGATATAAAGGTTAGTGTCGTATCCACACAGTTAAATAAAACAGACCGGCTGTTCACCAGGAACCCAGTTGCAGCACTGAACAAGAATATGCTATTTTCCTTTTTTATTACGGGAATAAGTAGATTCACTCACAGACCTTTGCTGCATGACACAGAATCTAATTTATGGTACCTGTAATGTAAAGAGACTGTGCTGGGGTAATGATACGGGCATTTTTGGTGAAGTCTTTTAAATAACAATTTTTAATTCTTATATTGTTTATAGTGACTTCCATAAGAGAAATACTGTCATTTTTCATCACAACAGATTTGTTAAATATAAATATAAAACATGATCTATTTAAGCTATGTCAAATGCATCTTTATTTATGTGACATTATACCTGTATTATGTCCATTGCTGAGGGAAAATACTTGACTATCATTTAGATCTTGGATTATTCTTGAGCTTTCTAAATCAAGGAGACAATGAGAGACAACCAAGAGCCTAGTATATTTTTCACTTTGAAAGAAAATAAAGACAAGCTTTACTAATAGTATTATTGGGGGGAAAAAACCCCACTAATTTTGATGTGTTATAGAGACAATATGTATTTAATGATGTCAGTTGAGCAACGTTTTTTAAATGATTTGTTTCCACATAGAAACTTTGGAGGGTAGGTGCGAATCACACCTGCCAAAGTATACAGGGGATTTCAACTGTGGTATCGGCACAGAGGCCCAGGAGCAGACTTGCAGGACTGGCTCCATGTGTCCCCACCAGGTGCCAGGGTTCTCAAGACAACATAGCTATGTGGAAGTTGTTGGACTTCGTGACGGGCACATGTGAATGACACTGATCACCATGTGTGCACTAAAGGACAGACCATGCATGTGGAGCCACCTTCATTTTCTTGTCTTTAATAAAGGGTGAGGTCAATTGGTTTAACGTCCTCGTCCTACTCATTTGGACTTTGAACACCTGAAGGACAAAGAGTCATTGATGCAATCTTACTATCTGGTGACAAGGAAATATCAGCTCAAAGGAATCTGCAGTGGATCTCTTCCTGCTGCATTTCCAATGCCCACAACTGCCTAAAATCCTGTGTCTAGACCCATTCTACATCTCTGAGATTAAGCTTTGTTATTGCTACTGTGAGCTCTCCTGACCCCAACATACCCAATGTTAGCCTCATTTATGTATTAGCCTCACTTACCCTTGGCCTCTGGAGCCCTGGCCCTGGCCCCTCCATCTTGCCCAGGGATCACAGTGAAGGTGGGCAGACAAAGCCCAGCCCATGTCTATGAAGTTTTGCCAGAATGTAAGCCCCATGGGCAGGCACTGCTTGTCCTCGTCTCCATCAGAGACAAGAGCCTTGACGAGATCGCAGAGTAAGAACTCAATAAATACATCTGGATGGACAGAGTGAGCTCTCAGGATCCAGTTAAGGGGACACCAGGAAGAGGAAACCTCTTGGGACCCAATGTCACCTAAGACACTCATTAGCCCGCATAAGAGGAAACCTCCCATATCCCTGTCATCATGTCAGTCATCTCCAGCCTCCTGACCTCTGTGTGCCTTCACCAAAATCGGCACATATTAGGATTGCCCATCCTCCTCTCTTGTGGCAAAGTGGGGCCATGGGTGATCCTGGCCAGTGAGCTTGGGAACACGTGACAGTTATGGACTGAGAACAGTACTTCTGGGGGATGAGGACACTTCAGTGTTCTCCTTTCTTGCATGTATGGCCAACTCCACCTTTGAGATACTGGCTGTTCCGTCAGGCTGGATCCCCAAGCAACCGTAATGAGCAGAGCTCATAGTGGTCTGAGAAAAACAAGACTGACCTTTGTAGCTTTAAGGCACAGATAGTCAGGATTATTTGTTACCACAGCAAAGCCTAGCCTCTGTTGACTGGCAGACAAATGTATGGCGGCTCCTGCCCCCAGGCCTGACACTGGCTCCAGCTGACTCTCCTCCCACTCTTTGAACGTCTTGGGGTTATCTCTAATGATGATTTCACAATGTCCTGGGTGAACATGCCCCGGGGTGACCAGATCACCCTGGGACTTCCTCACTCAGCCCAGCATCTCCAGTAGGCAAGGACCACTCTCCTCCAAATCTACATGGAAAAAACTATTCATTTCCTTCTTGACTCTAAATACAGTTGAATAGGCAAGATTTTATTTATAAGGAAAAGAAAACTGTGCTAATCTTATAGAACTAAAATAAAAAACCAAGAATCTTCGAGATGCATGAAAGGTTAGGGCTTGTCTCACTGTACATGCTGACTCCTAGGATTATTTTAGACCTAAAGAACATTCAACATCATCTGTGCTACAATGTGTTTTGGGCTTTTAGCCTTAGGTTTCTGCCTGGAAACAATTTTTTTCCTACTTTCTACTCATTCATTCAAAAATTATTGGGATTGTTTATTAAGTGTCAAACATACAATAATAAATAAGACAAAAGGCCTTCTCATTTGGTTGGGTGGGAAGATGTCTTAAGGATAATGATATTTAAACTCATTTTTAGACGAAAACTAGGAGCTCACAGAAAGAAAATAGAGAGGTAACAGACATGTGCAAGGATGGAGCAGTTTATTGGCGGAGTGTGGGGTGAGACAGAGGCTGGCGCCTGACCCACGCCTGCTCCTCCCAGCTCCTCACCACCTCAGCTTCCTGCACACTCTGCTCCCCCAGCTGCAGCAGTCTAATACTCTTTTTCAAGGAGAGAGAAACACCAAGAGGCATAAACTGAGAGTACGCCTACGCCTTTGCACCTTACATCATATTATTGCTTCTACTCGAAGGTTCCCTTCACACTAACTTCCTGTCTCTTCCCTTCATTCTGCCTGTCTTAACTGGATCCATTCAAAGCTGGGGAAACTGCCAGTTTCTATGGGGGGATTCTCTTTTCTGCAAAGTTCTGCTGCTTTATTTAGATGGCTTTTGACCTTGGCCATATTATCCCTGTTATTATAAGTGACTATGAGTAACAGGATGCAAACTCAGAAGTTTTGACCAACTGACCATACGCAAAATGAGACGCCAGAAAAGAGAAAGGAACATTTTCTCGTAGCTGCAAGAACCCGCTTACGGCTCTTGAAACTGGCCGCCCTCTTTGAGTGTATCAATCAGCTTTCTAGTGGAGTTTGAAAGGGAGGATTTTGTGAGAAAACTTGCTTTGGGGGAGAAGGTGTTTAGGGAGGAACCACCCCCACACTTTAAATCCACGAGGGAGCACCATCCTGCTCTGAGTTGGGAAGCCATTGCAGCGCAGCACCCTTTCAGCTAAGTCTCCCTGACACCACACTTTCTTCTTCCCCAACTTAAGGGGTCAGCAGTTAAATCCCACGTGGAGCCTGAGAAGAACAGTGGTGCAGCAGGGCAGGCAGACCCTAGCGCCCTCCCTGCCCGAGGACAGGTGCGTGGGCTCCTTAGGCATGGAGAAGTTTTTATCAGTGCCAGGAACAGTTTTCACTATTGCATTGAGAATATGTTTGCAACTTAGACTACAGATCATTGCAGTCCCTCAGAATTAACCCCAAATCCATGGATCTGTAGTCTTCTCCTGGTAATAAGGGAGAAAACTTCCCTACTATCTACATTTGCAAAGCACACTGTGAGACTAGACTGAGTTGCATTGTGATGTTACACACCTGGTCATCCACTTAACAGGCAGGTTCTTGAAGTGCTCCATGAGGACCGGACAGCTTCAACGTGTCTGTGCAGGCTCTACCCAGAACCTGGAACGTTCTCAGTCCTCAACAAACAGCTGCTGGTTTTTAACTTTCAGATGAAAGCTGTTTCCAGCACTACTCTCGGGCAATATTTTCAGACTTGGGCAGTTTTTTTAGGTAAAAGGAGAAGAACCTCTAGTTCAATGAAGGCAGAGTAAAGATTGCGATTCAATATTAACTTCCTTATTTTGTGAAGTGTTTGAATTCATTGTTCTGAGTAGAGAAGGAGTCAGTAGCTGCCACACTGTCATAACATGTGCAGCATAAAGTAATAAATCAGTTCTGACAGCAGCAGGTATGTGACACACGGTCAAGGAGAGACGGCTGTGTTTTAGGAGCTCAATAGTGCAATCTCCTCATTTTCCTACTGAGAGATGAGAAACAATCAAAGCTTCCCTCACACAGAGGGCCTCAAACCCACGGTGCACAGCAGGCCAGGGAGAGGGCCCCAGCTGGTTGAAGGATTCACATGCGTGGGTGCACACACACAGAGTACATGTCTGTGCACACACCTGCAGTATACATAATGTATACACACAGACACACTCCATTGTTCCTCTGCCTATGAAGATAATGTCAGTCCTCCTGTGGGAACTTGTATCTGGCAAAATCACTATCAGCTGGATTTCTGCCTCTAGAAACCAAGCCTTACATCACTCTTTTTCTCCATTCAGTCAGGAACCCAGAGAAAAAATACAGATTAAATTGCCAATTCGAAACAAAAATTTCATCTTGGTGAGTACAGTATTCTCAAGAATATATGCGACAACAGCAACAACTCCCAGCCTCGCTCCCCTAACCCATCTGGAGGGTTTGCAGGCACAAATGTACTTTAGACAGCATGACAGAGGTACACTGCCACTTCAGTTAATGGATTTATCAAATACCTTATTTCATGCTTTCTGCTTTTGATTTATGAATTTTGATCCTGGAGACAAGGACCCTGTGAGTATTGATTGTGGGAAATGTCAGACTAACAGAAGTTAATTTCACTTGTGCATGTGGAAGTCTCCCATTCTCTGACAGTGCTGTCTACGGAGGATCAGCTGTCAGGAGCTCAGTGACACGGTACTGTCACCATGGTGCTGTCACTTTGGTGCTGTCACCACGGGCAGCCATCCCATCCAGCAGAGCCGAGCGGCACCGTGTTATGGATTGAAGTGACACACAAATATGTACCTGGAAGAGGGCGCATGGTGAGCCTCTGGTTGTGGGCGAAGACGAAGAAGTTAGACGGCTGGGGGATGCCACGCAGAGGAGGGGGATGCGAGCCAGCGAGGCGGGCAAGGTGGCCTGCCCTTTGAGGCTTCACACTTTTGATTACAATATGCCTGACAGAATAATGGAATGTCATTCTGCCAGCTCTTGAGCTGGTTAGGGACAGTTTATTTATTGATTGACTTTCTCTGTAAATTATCAATCTTTTTTATACTCCAGTCAACGCGTCATTACTTATGCAATAATATACTAATGTGGTGTCATGCAGCAGGCGCATCTGTAGTCTAGGTCTCATGTGTCTCGGAGGTTGCATCACTAGAAATGAAATGGTTTTCTAAGCTGTGGACTTAAGATTCTTCACACAGGCTCACCTACAAGACACAACGTCTTGGCGACATTTCGTAGTGCATCGTACAGTTAAATTAACACACAGACACAGGTGCAAAGGACTATGTGTTAATAGAATGAGCACTGATGCCTTCTGAAGTTGGAAAAAACCCAAAGGGAAAGCAAAGTAGATGTATGTATAATAAACATAGGATGTTGTTTTCTGTTGCAATGACAGTGAGGTTAATTAAATCTTAATTGCACTATAACCTTTTACTCAATAGCTCTTTATTCTTGGGCAAAAAGTATCTGAATCCGAAGGTCAAATATTAGAAAGTCTGACTGAATTAGTCAATGACACTAGCCCACTATATTATGAGTTTCTTGAAGAACATTGACTTATTTTAATACAATTTATTTTTACATCAGTTTTAGGTTCACAGCAAAATTGAGGGGAAGCTGCAGCGATTTCCCATATACCCCTTTCCCCACATGTGCACATGCTCCCCCATTATCAACATCCCCACCAGGTGGGACATTTGTTACAACTGATGAACCAACACTGACACATCATTATCGCCCAAAGGCCACAGCCTACACTAGGGATCACTCTTGGTGCTATGTATTCTATGGGTTTGGACAAATGTATAATGATGTGTGTCCATAATGTAGCATCATACAGAGTATTTTCACTGCCCTAAATATCCTCTGTGCTCCATCTATTCTTCTCTCCCTCCCTCCTAATTTCTGTTAACACTGATCTTTTCACTGTCTCTATAGTTTTCCCTTTTCCATAATGTCTTATAGTTGGAATCATACAGTATATGGGCTTTTCAGATTGGCTTCTTTCAGTCAGCAATGTACATTTAAGGTTCCTCCATGTCTTTTCATGGCTTGGTAGCTCATTTCTTTTTAACACTGAATAATATTCCATTTTCTGGATGTAGGATGTAGGATGTAGGATGTCACCTACTGCAGGACATCTGGGTTGCTTCCAAATTTTGGCAATCATGAATAACACTGCTCAAAATATCCATGTGCAAGTTCTTGTGTGGACATAAATTTTCAGCTCATTTGGATAGATACTAAGGAGCATAATTGCTGGATCACATGGTAAGAGCATATTTAGTTTTATAAGAAACTACCAAACTGTCTTCCAAAGTGGCTGCACCATTTTGCATTCCCATCAGCTATGAATGAGAGTTCCTGTTGCTCCACATCCTCACCAGCATTTGGTGTTGTCACTGGATTTCATACATGAAAAACTATATTGATGCCAAATAAAGACAATTTTGCTGCCTCTCTTCTATTCTGGATGCCTTTCATCTCTTTTTCTTGAATTATCACACCGGCTAGAACCCCCAGTACAATGTTGAATTCAAATGATGAAAGAGGACATTTTTGTCTTGTTCCTAATCTTAGTGGGAAAGCCTTTAGTCTCTCACTATTAAGTATGATATTAGCTGAAATTTTTCATAAATTCCCTTTATCAAGTTAGGGAAAGTCCCCTCTATTCTTAGTTTGCTGAGACTGTTTATCAAGTATGGATGTTAGATTTTGTCAAATGACTTTTCTCTATGGGGATAATAACAGATTTTTGTTTTAGTTTTTTAATTAATTTTCAAATGTTAAGTCATCCTTGCATTTGGAGATAAACCCACTCTATCTCTATATGTTATCCCATAGTTTGGGTTTGGATTTGCTAAAAATTTGTCTGGAATATTTATATGTATGTTCATGAGGTGTCTTGGTTTGTAGGTTTCTTGAAAAATCCTTTTCTGGTTTTAGTACCCGAGTAAAACTGGCTTCAAATAATTAGTTGGGGAGTATTCTCTCTCCTTCCTTAAATGTTTTCTCAGAATTCACCTGTGAAGCTATATGTGCCTGGAGTTTTCTTTGTGGGAAAGTTTTCTTTAACAATAAATTCAATTACTTTATTAAGCATAAGGCTATTAAGGTTTCCTGTTTCTTCTTAAGTGAGTGTTGGTAATGTGTGTCTTTCATGAAGTTGCCCATCTTGCCTTTCATCTAGGTTTTAAAATTTGTTGGTATAAAGTTATTCATAATGTGTCTCATAATCCTCCTAACATCCGTAGTATCTTTAGTGGTGTCAACGCTCTCATTCTTGATGTTGGTAAGTTGTCTGCTCTGTTTTTTTCTTGATTGTCCTATCTAGAGGTTTACCAGTTTTATCAATCTCAAAAAAAGCTTTTGGTTTCAATGATCTTCTCTATTGTATTTCTGTTTTTTATTCCATCAATGTCTACTCTGACTGATCTTTATCATTTCTTTTCTGCTTACTTGAATTTAATCTGCTCTTCTTTCTCTACTTTCTTGAGGCGGAGGTTGAGGTCAATGAGTTGGGATCATTCTTTATTTCCAATATATCCATGCAGTGCTGTGCATTTCACCCTAAACACTGCTTTAGCCGCATCTATTTTTTAGCAGCATCTAGCATTTCTCCATTTCCTTTTGATTCTTCCTTGGCCCATGGGCTTTCTAGAAATGTGTTGTTTCATTTCCAAGTAGTTGGGAATTCTCCAGACTTCTTTCTGTCACTGATTTCTGAGTTAATTCCATTGTTGCCAGAGAGCTAAACTGTATGTCTTGATTCCTTTAAATATATTCAGGGTTTTTAATGGCCTAGCCTAGAGTCTATCTTGATCAGTTCCCTGTGTGCACTTGAAAAGAATGTGTATTCTGTTGTTGTTGGGTGGAATGTTCTGTTAGTATCAGTGAGGTCAAGTTGGTCAATAATGTCAGCCAATTTTTCTATATCCCTACTGATTTTCTGTCTAATTCTTCTAGAAATGACTGAGAGGAGGTAAGGAAATCTCTAACATTAATTGTTGAAGTGTCTGTTTCTCCTGCAGTGCCATGAGACTTTGCTTCCTGTATTGTGAAGCTATGTTATTAGGTGTATAAATGTTTAGAATTGTTATGTCCACCTGTTCAACTGAGCTTCATCATTATGAAATGAACTACTTTTACTCTCACAACTCTTTTCTCTGAAATCAACTTTTATATTTGTATACTGACACCAAATTTCTTCCAATCAGTGTTAGAATGGTATACAGTTTTCCCTCCTTTTATTTTCAATCTATTTGCATCTTTAAATTTAAGGCATGGGGTGGGGGTATCCAATCTGAAAATCTCTATCTTTTCATTGTTATTTTGACTGGCTCAGTTTCATGTAATTACTGGTCTTGTGAGGGTTTCCCTTATCTTGCTACATCTTCTCTGTGTGTAGCATTTGTCTCTGCTCTCCTTTACTTCTTGATCTGATCTGGTTCTCTTTGTATTAAATGAGTATATTTTATGACTTCATTTAATTTTTCTTGACTAATTAGCTATAGCTCTTTGTTTTTTTATTTCAGTGGTTGTCTTAGGTTTTATAGTATGTGTGGTAGGCAGAATAATGGCCTCCCAAAGATGTTCATGTTATGATCCCTGAAACCTATGAATACTTTATGTTACATAGCAAAGTGGAATTATGCTGAAGGTGGGATTGAAGTTGCTAATCAGCTGACCTTCTGATAGCGAAATTATCCTGGATTTTCCTCTGACCAATGTAATCACAAGTCTTTAAACATGGAATCAGTGGGAGCAAAACAGCAATGTTAAAGGAATGTGGTGCTTGAAAGACTCAACTGGCCATTTTTGGCTTTGAAGATGGAGGGAGCCATGAGACAGGGAATGTGGGCAGCCTCTAGAAGCTGGAAAAGGCAAGAAAATGCATTCTCCCATAGAGACTCCAGAAAGAATGCAACCTACTGAGACCTTGATTTCAGCCCAGGGAGACCCATTTTAGACATAACTTCAAGGACTCTAAGATAATAGATCAGTGTTCTTTAAGACTCTGAGTTTTCTTGGTAGTTTGTTACAACAGCAATAGGAAACTAACACAGTAGGCATCCTTAACTTACCGCAGTCTCTCCACGTTCAAAAGTCATCATTCCATTTAACACATGAGAAACTTATAATAGTTTACTTCCATTTCTCCCCTCTCAGCCTGTGAGCTATTATTGTCAAACATTTGCTTATATGTATGGCATAAATTTGACATTCCATTATTTCAATAGCCAAATATTTTTAAAGGAGATTTAAATAAGAAAAAGAAAATCTCACCTATTTACCCATGTAGCCACCATTTCAAGTGTCTTCTTCCTTTGTGGAGATCTATATTTCAATCTGACATCATTTCCTTTCAGTCCAAAGAACTTTAAACAAATTGCAGGGCTACCTTCTCACTTGCATTGTTTCTGACAAAAAAATCTCCTGTCATCCTTCTCTTTATTCTTCTCTAGGTAGCCCATTTTTCTCTTTAATGTAGAATAAAAATTTATTGCAATGTGTATTTCTTATTTTAACTTTTCTTTTTTATCACTGTTTTTCAGCAATTTAATTATGCTGTGCCTTGTGGCTTTTTCTCTTACTTTTTGTCTGTTCCTTTTTTTTGTTCGATTTTATAGAGCTCCTTGAACTTATATGTATATATTTTTTTCATTAAATGTGGCACACTTTTGTCTGTTATTTCTTCAAATATTTTTCCTTTCCCGTTTATCTCTTCTCTCCAATGATAACTCCAATTACACGTATCACAGGCTGCTTGATGTGGTCTCCTGGCTCACTTGTGCTCTGTTCATTTTTTATAATTCTTTTTTCTCTGTTTCATTTGGGTCCGTTCTACTGTTATGTCTTCAGGCACACTCATCTGATTTTATGTAATGTTTATCTGTCGTTAATCCCATGCACTGTAATTTTTCATCTCATATTTGGTGGTCTTTTTCTTTGCTCAGGAAGATTCACCCTGAGCTAACAGCTGTGCTAGTCTTCTTCTATTTCGTATGTGGGTTACTGCCACAACAAGACTGCCAACGAACGGTGTAGGTCCACACCCAGGAACCAAACCCGCACTGCCAAAACGGAGCACACTGAACTCAACCACTGGGTGCAGGGCCAGCCCCTCATATATTGTGGTCTTGATCTTTAGAAATGACCTTTGGATTATTAAAAATATATTTCATATTTATAACTATTTCAACATACGAATTGCAGTTTTAATAACTTTTGAATGTCTTCGTCTACTAATTCTAACATCTATGTCAATTCTGGGTTGTTTTAGTTGATGGTGTTTTATCACGATGTGTTGTATTTTCCTTTTTCTTTGTGTGTATGGTAATTTTTGATTGATTGCCATTCATTGTGAATTGCCACTCAATGGACCCTGTATTTGGTGCATGTGAAACCACTTTGATTCCCATGGATCTTGCTTTTAAAATTTGTCAAATGAGGCCAGATAATGTTTATTCTGGGGCTCACTGCTCCTCTCTAATAAGGGAAGATCCTTCTGTGTACTTTCCCAGGTTTCCCATAAAAGATGACATTTTCTAGGCTGGGTGTTGTAATCAGTGCTGTTCCTAGCCCTCTGTGAACTCTGAGCATTGTTATCACAAATCCTTCCAGGTGTGTGGGTATTTCCTCATATGCAGGTGCTAAATATGTGAATAAGACCCTTGACAGACCTCACGAGTACTCTCTTCTGTCTAGTACTCTGTCCTCTGAGCTCCAGCCACCCTGCTGTCTCCAGACTTTCAGCACCACCTCCCCAACTCAGGGAGACCACCTGACTCCACCCAGTTGCCTCTCCTGAGGCCATAGCCTAAAAACTCTCATAAAACAGTTAACTGGGGTAAACACAGGGATTTACTTCATTAGTGTCTTACTTAATATCAGTGATCAATGTCCTCTGTTGCCTGATGACCAGTTTCTTGAAAACCATCATTTCATCTATTTTGCCTGGTGTTTGGTTGTTCGTGCAGAAGGTGGATCCAGTCCCTCTGCCCTGGCTCAGCCTGAAGCAGCAATTCCTCTCTGCATGTATGAATTCTCATCTTAACATACCTCCTAAGATTCATGACTGCTCCTACGGGTGGACCATGAGACTAGGAAAAATAGAAACCACTTAATTAAAAGTCGGAAGAAATTTAATACTGTGGCAGGCAGTTTTGCAAATAAATAAAGTAATTTATTTTATAGTAAAATAGGAAGTTTATATATTTACAGCATTCACCAATAATATAACAAATATAAACTAATCCAAAGGCTGACATAATATTTGTTACACTTAGTAAAACTCCATATAATCCATATTTATTTGTAAAATTTATTAGAAGCTTCTTTACTTTCTCTCAGCCTTATAATTGGCATGATGAAATGGTCAGAGCATGAAGCCGTGACTGCAATCTCGTGTTGGGAGAAAAGTTTGATGGGAATTAAAACCAGTTTGGAAAGTTTTCGCTCACATGGTAATGGAAGGGGCAGTGGGTTCCAGTCTGGTGGGTCTGAAATCGCTGTATAACTTTGGCTAGGTTAGTGATGAGACAACCCCCACCCCAGGGTGAGCCAGGTTTTTCTGTTTGTTGTCACATCTCTTTTGGTAGATTCTGTAGATTGAAGTGTAGATTTGTGACTCAGTTCTGGTCAATAAGTCATTAACAGAAGTTTGTTGAGAGTACTCTGGGAAATAGTTTCCATTTCGAGGAAAAAAGCACAGGAGAAGCCATAATTTCTTTTTCTCTGCCTGATTTGGTGAAGTTATGATGCCTTGAGTTCCTGAGGCACCTTGACCATGAGGAGGTCCAGGCCAAGGCACGAAGGACCAGTGAGCCACAGCACGGAGAGACCTGGGTACCACAAGATGTTTTTAAGCCACTGACTAAATCAACACTAGCATCACACACCTCTGGACATCTTGCTACATGGGATCATAAATTATCTATCACCTGAGCCAGCTGAATCATTTTCTATTGGTTTTTCTATAATACACCAGTTAGGATGCTGCATGCTGGCTTAATGAGAAAAGAATGAGGAGTCAAAATATGTGTATGTGGTTGCCTCTCCTCTATGTCTTAAGGCCAATGTTTTAAATATTATGGTAGAAACATAAGTGTAATGAGCTTATACGGCTTTTTAGTGAGTTACTGACCATGGGATGTCAGGCAGCTCACTCAAATGCTTCAGGCCTCAGTTTCCTCACAGTGACTTATTACACAGGGGTCCAGTAATGAACCACTCAGAGTCGTAAACCACTTAGAAAATGTAAAGCACAACATAAATTCTAGATAACAGCATGATCAATCCCATCCTGTTGAAAGCCATTAGCGGTGCTGTCAAATGTAAGAGGGCATAAGGCTTGATTTTTTTTTGACTGTACATCAATTTTCAAAGGCCTTTTTGAATGTCATTAAATTTTATAATTGTGCCCATCAGTCTGCAATTTTCTGGCTATCTTCTTTTAGAAATATAAAGGTACGAAAAATAAAGGAAATTCCTGTAGTTCTAGAATAAACTTCGCTATATGTACCTCTCAATTAATCTGCCAAATATTTATAATTTATGCATATCTGCATTATCAATAAGGTACAAGAAAGGATTTTAAATAAAAACTTGTATTAAGCATGAATATGAAAGGATTGTTTTCAGGGTGTGGAACCATGTTGGGCTGTTCAAAAAATCTTGTTTGGTTAGCCCTTAGTTATAGCTCCACAGAGGTCCAGAAACGTTCTTTGAGGGACCAGATGACAGAACGTCTTTGCTTTAAGCAGTAGCATTTTCAGGAGCTGCGAAACAAAGCCGTCAGCTCCAGTGGGTGCAGTGAACATCAGTGAGTCTCTCGTTACCTCCTTTCCCTTCCCTGATTTCCCAGGGGAGCCCTGTGGTCCTGGGAAGCCTTCCCCACAACAAGTTCCAAAGTTGTCCCCTATTACAGCTACCCCAATTCCCCTGGCATTAGTTTAAAGGTACCCATAAAACCCAAGCTTAAATTATCTCAAAACACTTCCTAGACTCAGTGGGAGACATCGGTCTCTGTTGTTGGACACAATTGAAGCATATGGCCACCATCTTGCAACTACCATGGGATGGAAGTTGCAGGTGGAGCGGTCACCATGGGGAGAGGACAGAGATGGGGGAAACAAAGTCCTGGTGGGCATCGTGGCCCAGATGAAACTGGCTTTCACACCCCCTGCCTCCCATGGGCACAAGTCAGAGCAGATCAGAGTCTACTCTATGACCTCATTTGACCTTAATCACCTCCCTAAGGCCCACCTCCAATACAGTCACATGGGGGTTAGGGCTTCAGTATGTGAATGGGGTCAGGGGACAATTCAGCCCATAACAATGATTAATTTAAGTGGGAGACATTTCACTGGGCTGGGAGGGGCTTCAATGGGTAAAATCACTTGGGAGCAGGATGTCAAATAAATGCATCAAAGCATTCATTTAGTACCTATTGTATGACTTCCATTGCGTATATTGTAGAAAGGATATTTGTTCTCTCCAAACATACAGCTTGTTGTAAACACAGAACTGATCCCACATGAAATGAGTAGAGCAGTGTTATTACTCACCAAACGTTTGACAGGATTCAAAATACAGCAGAAGTTCAGAGATGGGAGGGTGCCTTCTCCGCAAGTTTGGGAGCTGAAAGGAAGCTATGGGACTCTGATCCTAGGCTGGTCCCCCCACGAGTTCCTCCTGACATCATGGGACCCACTGCAATCCCACCGAGTCCCAGATGGCTCCCAGGGTGCATCTGACCTGAGGAATGCTAAAAGGTGGCCTCTGAGAGTCTCTGGAGTTATACAGCCCCATAAGTGTTCACCTTTCCCTGGGGAAGGGACCTTCCTCAGGCCCTGAGTGCTTGACCTCTCCATAACCACTGTGTTGGATTTCCCTCAGTGCCCTACCTGTGGGTTGACTCTTTGTGTCTTACCTTGCACCCCTAGATTCCCATTTTTTGTAAGGTCATGACCTCGCCTGCATGGAACCTAACCCCTCCATCCACAGTGTCTTCAACATCTGAGGGATGCCTCCTGGCCCCCCGCCTTCTTTGAGGGACGTTCCATTGGGGTCCTCAACTGTCACAGCCTTCCCCGTCCTCTCAGGCCGAACAGACCACCTACACGGAGTGAGTTTGCCTCTCCAGAACAGGAAGGAAGTGTTGGGGTTCTGTAAGAACACAGCGCCCTGAGAACAGCAGAATGATTGTGCTGCACTGGATCTGGAATACAGCGGGAAGGACTGAGGGCGCTCCAGGAAGCCCAAGCAGGCCATGGCCCTGGTGTCACACAAAGACCCACTCAAAAAGGCAGGATGAGGAGAATGAAATGAGCATCATTGACTGGACATCCAACCCCAGGTCAGAGGTGTGCTTACAGCAGAGTGGAAGTGCTGCGTGTCACCAAAGGAGGCGGGGGCTTCGGTTGGGCAAGAGGAGGAACTGAGTATTGATGACATGGAGCTTTTTTGCGGGAGAAACCTTGTTTGGCCATTGAGCTCTTCCAGATGAGGCCATCAAGCCTAATGACCATTCGTGCCTTCACCGGGCATGGCCTTCTTGACTTTACACCCAGAAGGAGTCGATGGCATTTTCCGTGTGTCCAGTAAAGTGAGAAAGGTCACAGGTAGATAAGTAGACAGGTGTGTCTTCTGTTCCAGCAAAATGGCGCCACAGAGACTGTTCAGCAGCTGGGACATGTGGACCAGAAGCAGAGGTATGATCTTAGGGATGGGTCTTGAAGAGCAGTCTGGGGGGAGCTGCCTCAGGTCATACCCAGTGCCTCTGAAAAAGACAGATTTCAGGGCTCACCCAGGGAACCGCCAAAGCAGAACCTCTGGGGTGGGGCCAGGACACCTGCAATTTTAACAAATTGCCCTGGAGTTGGTGCTTGTGAACTTGGTACACAAGAGCCAACTTTGTGCAAGTATGGTAGGATGGCACTACTGTTGGGAGAGGTTGGGGGCACTAAGGGGAGGACTGAATTCTGGAAAGACCACAAGTATTTAGTCTGATCTTTATTTTGACACTTATCTACATCCTTGCAACAGGTTTTCCTTTTTTGTTTTCCTTTTTGGCTTTATTTTATCCTGCTGGTTGTCTCAAATTGAAATGGTAATGTTAAAGGTTCAAATAAAATGCAGCCACACATACACAATACGTGAAATGATTCAATTCCACAAGTCAGAGTAGGTTTTTGCCCTAAAATTCCCAGGGTCTTTTCCTGAGGGAGCTCCAGCTCTGGGTGCCAGCTTCCAGCTCCCACAAATGAAGGCTCCACCTCCCGACTGCCTGGGGCAGCTTGCACGTCGGGGCAGGCTTCTCCTTCTGCGTCCAGAGCTCCTTCAGTGCACGTTGCACGCCCTGCTCTGCTCTGCTCTCAGAAGCCACTCAACAGGGCCGAGGCGAGCACTGCCCTTGCCCAGCACCAGGGTGGCTCACTCCGAACTTGGCCTTGGCGGTTTACTGCCAAGTTTACTAACTTATTGATTGTGAGTTAGATTTAAAAAATAAAACCAGACTTATGATTCTTCTTCCTTATGGAGTGAAGGCAAGAACTCCTATCACTAACTTACAGCAACTGATTATCCTGTATCGTAATGATTCCTGAACCATTTGTGAAACACAAAGACAGTCTGCTGTTATCAAAGAGATAAGTATTGGCTAAGAAGAATCACATTTAAAAATTCTTGAATTGGCAATGCTCATAAAAAGGCCCCCAGAGAATGTTTTCCAGATGTAGAAATTGGAGACCTAAAAGTGCAATTCTTCAAGGGCTTGAGTGATAAAGAGATGAACAAGTCATGGGAAAAATAACTCCAGCCATCGTGTTTAAACATGCCGGTGAGTGTGAGAATGCATGTGTGTGCACGTGTGTGCATGCTTGCGGATGTATTCTCACACGCATTGCTTGTTGCTTAGATTGTGTGTGTGTGTAAATGTGTGCATATGAATGTATGCCCACATGCATGTGCCTGCTGCTTGGGCTGTGTGTGCAAGTGTGCACGTTTGTGCATGCAGATGTGTCTTTAATGTCCAGTGCTCTCTTGTGCTTACTTTGGCCAGTCTACAGTAAAAAGACCAAACAATTTTTTTGTTTGTTTTTGCTAAACACACCAAATAGGAAGAAGATGTAAACACGTGCGCACAGCCCGGCCTCCTTGCTCGCAGTTCTGCCGACAGCTTGCGAGGTGGGCACGGTTAACAAGCCCTACAGCTGGCGGATCTGTGCAGACATAATTGCACATGAATGGCGGGGGAGCGGGAACCAAGGAAGAAATAAAACAGATAACAAGCGGAGGGAAAAGTAGCACTGTAAACAAGCAGCATATTTTCCCTCCGCAGAGCGAGCCTGTGTGGCTGGAGGCGGTGTCTGTGTGCAGCTTGACTCCTAATCCATATCGCAAACAGCTTCCAGATGCTTCCATCCCCAACCTTCTCGGGAACTCCTGCCCTTCACAGATGCCTCTCCATGAGGGGGGTCTGTCTATAAGTAAAATGGGGCGGATTTTACTAATCATTCATTTCCAATCTTCCTGACGGGACTTTTATTAATAAACTCATTTCATCTGTCTCTTTGATTAGGAAGAATTTAATCGCCTAGTCATGTGAAAGGAGGAAAGAGAGGGCTGGGGGTTGTTTGTTGTTGGTTGTGTGGGCGTGTTTGTGCTTTGCGCACACTCTCTTTGTTGACATGTGCTGGCGTGGAAGAGAATGCATGAGAAACGCAGAGCAATATCAGCACTGAGTGGTTCCAGCTGAGGACAACACAGGGGAGGAGCCCCAGAGAACCTGCTGTTGCCCTGGCCAGTAGGCAGGACCAAGTCTCCAGTGCCACCCGGGCAGCGGTGGCTTGGGGAGGGGCAGGGTGGTGCTCCTGGCAGGACTGAGGCATCCATCCTCCTGCTCTCCACCGGAGGGCCACCAGGCCAAGCCCTACAATTTGCCTCTAATGAAGGTTCTGTGTTTAAAGGGAAAACATGAAGGAAAACGTTCCTGGGTCCTAATGCTCAGCTGGAATTGCAAGAATCGTGGACTTTTTCCTTCTTCCTTTTCTAGGTCCTCTTTTTGTTAATTTCAACCTGCTCTTCTAATGTGTGTAGAAATGATAACTTTCAGAACTGGAAGAGAGGAAAGGTCAGCACTGGTTAACCCCATCACAGTTAAGCACCCCAGTCAGTTTCACCCTGACCAGGTAGGACCTCTCAGCATCTCTCTGGGCAGCTGCTCTCCCTTTCTCTGGAGACCACATCCCACTCTGTTTCCTGATTAGTCTCCAAAGGACAGAAGTCCTTTTAAGGATTGGTTTAGCTTCCTGATTCCAAGGAACGCAGGTCTGAGTAAGTCAAACTCTCCCCTTACACCTACGAGCGGTGACTCTCTTGGTTCACGCTCCATCTTGTCTCGGAGCCTCCCCACTCATCCCCATCACCTCTCTGTGGGCTGCAGCACAGAATACCCCCTGCTTTCAAACACTGGGTCTCCCCCTTCTCCCAACCCTCGAGGCTCAGCCCCCTGCTTTGCATCTCAGGGGAGCCACCGTCTCTCCCTCTGAATGCCCTGGCTCCACTTCTGCTCTCTCATTACCACAGCCAGGAGCAACTTTGAGTTCTGAGTCAAGTCCCTCTCTGTTCCCAGCTGCTTCTCACAGTGTCGTCTGGATTCTTCTTCCAGAACACAGCCCTCATGTGCTCACTCCCCGGGGCTACTCTTGTGCCCAGGGCAGCCACACCCTCAAGTGCTCTGCCAGCCGTTACCTAAGTGCTGTTTCCACCTGCTCCACACACCCCAAGGCCACACAAGGGGCTGTTCCAAAATGTGCCCTGTGATTGACAGCCACCTCTGCTCTTTGCTCATGCTCCCTCCACTGCAGGAACCCCGGTAGCTCTCACCTCAAGAGATTCCTCTCACATGTCACCACCTCTTGGTTGTTCCCCTGATGTTACCCAACCCTCAGCAGCGCAAGAGAAATCATTTTCCACGTATCTGGTTTCTTTCATGACTTCCACACATTGTCTTGTCACACGGAGTTGGCTGACGCTCATGGGTGATCTGTTTCTTCAGGGCAGAGCCCCTGCCCAGAACATAGGAACTTTGAAGTAAATATTTGTCGAGTAATTTTCTTGAAAATACACGGTCTCAGGAAGCTTAAGTGACTTTCCTAAGGCCCTAGAGCTGGGAGGTTTGAAGCCAGGAAACGCGAGGTCCTCTGTCTCAAGATGACAGCTGTGTGCCCTGACCCACTCTACCTCGTGCCTTCAGACGTCATAGCACAGGTCTCAGCATCATTACTTCTTTGTCAAAGACCACTGCTGCCCTTAACAGAAAAAAGACTTTATCTTTCAAATAAAGCAGCATGTCTTTAATACATTCCCGTGTCATCCAACTGTACCGGGTTCAATACAGTCCACCCTAAATCCACGTCCACCCAGAACCTCAGAATGTGGCCTCAGAAATAGAGTCTTTGCGGATGTAATCAAGCTTGGATGAGGTCACAATGCATGTGGTTGGACCCCAATCCGATGACTGGTGTCCTCTGATGAAGAGAGGAAGGTGGATGCAGACACAGAGAGGGGAATGCCCTGTGAAGACACAGGGATGCTCACTGACGGCGGAAGGCCATGTGGAGGGGGAGGATCCGAGTGATGCCTCCGTAAGCTGAGGGCTGCTAGACAAGGCCAGGAAGGATGTCCGCCCCAAGACTTCAGGGGGAGTGACTGTCGCCCTGCTGACACTTGGATGTCAAATTTTCAGCCTTACAACTGTTAGAGAATAAATTTGTGTTGTTTTAAGTCACCTGGTTTGTGCCAATTTATTACGACAGTCCTAGGAATCTGCACCAATTAAATCATCACAAGTAAGGCCTCGTTCTAAGATTCTTTTCAGTCACCAAGATATCAACTTTAACATTGCAAACTTATCCTGAAGTGATGCTCCAAAGTCAGCCAGGAACTTAATGAAGACAATGATATTTGGAAAGTGGAATAAAGTACTTACATTTGCTTGGTGACTGAGATCAGTGTGGAGGAAACAGAAATACCAGCTTAAGTGAAGTTTTGAGAACTCTGGTTTGCTTCTTGGAAGAGAAGGGCATATGTAAATGTCCAGACATTTCAGCGAGAGCCAGTGACAGCCCCGGAGTCCCCAGTGTTAGCATCAGCAGGCATGAGCTACTGTACGTGCAACGTGCATCGACTGAATTCCTGTAGGACCATCTACCGAGAGCACTGTCCATTGTGCCCACAGCGAAAAAGCTCATGAGAAACACGTGTGAGTCTTCCTTTCCGGAAATTGATTCTGGGAAGCTCGTGTTTCATTTCTTGCCTCGGACCATAGGAAATTCTGAAATTAGGTTGGTCCTTCATCGCGGTTCCTATATTTTCTTCCAGATGAGAGCACTTGCTCCTTTTTCCCTTTCACAGCCTTGACTGCCATTCCTCTTTGTCTTACTGCACATACAGTCATGTTAATAAGTCAGTGAAATCCTTGCAGGGAGAGGTGGATTATAAATCTAAGTTTTGACAGTTACGTGAGCAAATACAACAAAGCATGGATTGGGAGCTGGTCCTGTGAACTCCATATGAACAGGTACTCAGTCCTGGTGTGAGGGTAGGTAGCCCAGGGGCAGGGAGCACAGAGGCAGTGTGACGTGAGCTGGTGCCTAAGGTGGATGAGCAGAGGAGAAGACAGACTCTTGCAAGCAGAGGTGGAGAGGAGGGCTGTGCTGCCTGGCAAGGCTGGGAGCAGGGAGTACCCCAGCCTGGCCGCCGCAGAGGGTTTGTGTATGAGATATGCAGAGGGTGGGGCTGGAGAGGGGAGTGGGGTCCACCCCGGGTAGGACTTCTACCATGGGGTCAGAGAAGCCTGGCTTCCAGCAGCAGGGATAAACGCTCACAGTGCACCCTGGCTGTGGAGTTTCTGGAAATCCTTTAGCAGATGACTGCACCGGTGGGGCTGTGAGGGACCTGCCCTGTGTCAGTGCAGGGCTTCTTCTGAACTAACAGAACAAATGAGATGACATCCAGCCTCCCTTGCGTGGACCCAGGTCAGCCTTCAAATCTTGAACTGTCACTTCTTATTCCTCATGAAAAAGTTATAGATAAGAGAGAAACAAACAAGGTAAAATACACTAGAAAAAAATGACTCAATAAAAGGCAAAGGAAAAGCAGTAAAAATAAGCAGCCACAGCGAGAACAAAAATGCCCGACTGGACAGAACCATCACCGGGGGCCAGGCAGGGTCCCCCGTCCAGATGAGAAACAAATAAGGCAATAAAGCATGTCTCCAGTGTCAGGCCCGAGGTCCAACGTGCGGCCCAATCTCAGGGAGGGTCACGAGTGAAGGTCCTGGCAGGTGGCCGTCCCTCAGATAACCACAGGCAGAGGGCGCTGGCCCTGACCGCGGTGTACTGATGGGCGGGCTGGCAGCTCCAAGGGCAGCGGGCGGATTCCACTGAGCCTCTGGACTCGGAGCTCTCAGGGAGCCGAGCACAGATGCAGCGCCTCACTTTGCCTCTGTCACTCAGACCCCAGGACACTTCCTAGTGGACTCTGGACGGCAGAAGCACACACAGACCCACAGATTCCGAGGCTCCAGAATCAGACTGACCGGTTCGAATCCTTCCTCCACCTCTTCACTGACTTCTAACTTGAACTCAATCAAGTTACCTTTTTTCACTCAATTTCTTTCCCTGTCATACTGGATTAATAAAAACACCCACATCGAAAGGTTTCTCTGAGATAAAATTTATACACTTAGCAGAGTGTCCAACACATAGAATGTTCTAAATAAATCATAGCTGCTGTTATGTGTTAAAATACTCACGTGCACATATGACACGTTGCGATGAGCACGGTGATAGAACAGAACAGACAGGAAAAGGCAGGCTTTCCAGACAAAAGGATCAGTTTGGTCCTCTTGGCCTCATCCCTTATTTTCTGTTGAGTAAACTGTTAACCCCCTTTGAGCCTTAGTTTCCACATCAGTAAAAATACTTAGAAAGGAACTCTTCGCAGACAAAAAACAAGAGCATCCCCCTGCTTGTAGGACCTCACGTACTCCACAAATGTTACGTCCTTCTTTCTCCCAAGTAGTGTGGTAGAGAGGTATTATGTTGGTCATATAACAGCATAGCTGCCCCACTAGCAGAAATCAACATTCAACACATTTTAATCATTTGCCTTGTTTATTAAAACTCCAAACATCCTTCAAATATTGAGCTCTGCATAGGTAGTTTGCCTCATTCATCTTTTGGATTATAGTTTAAATACCCAAAGTGATGTTTCACATGTCTGTAAAGTTGTATCTATTTGTATCAATATGTGTGTGTGTTTATAATATAAAAATGAAAAGACCTCAATTGGCCTGAAATAATTTTATTCTTGAGAGATTCTGGAGATATAATTTGGGGAAGATTGGTTTCAAAAGAGTTTATAAAAACTCTGAGGGGTACTTCTATTCCCCCATAATCTCTCTCTTTCTCTCTCTCTGCTCACATATTAACACTCACACACACACACACATATATGTATCCAGTTGACGTCCCTAATAGTATCTTTAAGGAAGAAGCTTTGAAAACGAGAGCAAACATTGAAGATCCCAAGCCACACAAGGGAACACCTCGGATTGCTGTCCTGAGGGGCTGGGTGCAGCTCGGGAAGCTGAGCCGAACGAGCCTCCCTTCTTGCACACAGCAGAATATGTCTCAAGTGATCTTCTCTGTCCTTATCTTTGATTTTGTTTCTGGATTTTGATGAAAAAAAAGGAGTGAATGAACATTTAACTTACCTGTTCATGCTTACCTTCTCTTATCCAGAAAATTTTAGGATCTATCCTTAAAGAAGTGTCACAAAAGACATCAGATTATCATTAACAACTTGAAAGGATTTTCAGTCTTTCTTTTTTTGAAAAGAATTCATTTTAAGGAGATTAATTGTGATGACAAGAAAGGAAGTGGAAAGGATATAGGGAGGGGACAAAATGAAAATATATGCTTCTACTTTTATTTTTTTAAATATATGCAGTTTTATTTAATACATAATTATAAGTACTTCATCAAGTCTAGACATAGAATAGTCCAGTCCAGAAGCCAAAGCCAAACCAATGACAAAAATTCCCTTGCCATCTTTGTCTTTAGTAGATTGCTTTTGAAGACCAAATACTGATCATAGCACAGGAAGATATGGTCCTGAGATGCACCATCTCCTTGTGGAACCGATGCTCTGGAGAAGCATGTGATTGCATCAACTTTCCAAGAGCTTGCTTGTGCAAGGCAGGTTTAACCATCCAGTTCAAAACCAGACATAGAGGTAGTTTATGCAATTCTTGCAAAACTGGTGTCCAGATAAGGCTGGCTTAGGAGGTTCTGAATTAAACCCAAGCTCTGCCACACAGTGTTACAGAAAAGACAGGATGACATGGCATGGAAGGGGCACCAGGACTTGGACCGGACAGTTGGTGCAAAGCAACTAGTTCAGTCACTGCAACGTTAACAATAAATGGTGCTCTGCAAATTGGAACTTGAGAAACAAGTGAATTTATGATTCAATTGACTGTCCTTTTCTTTTATAGAATCAGTATATGTTCAAATTTAACCAATATTTATTTAGGGACTGTGCTGTAGTAGGCACTGAACCAGAAACAGGAATATGATAATAGATAAAGAGTATTCGGTTCCACTGCAGCCTCTGACTACAGGACGAAGTGATCTGTAGGTGGTCCTTCTACATTCACTTAGGTTTGCATGTTGAGTGTCTAGAACTTTCTGTGTGCCTCTCTGGCTTGGTCTCCCTCATTAACCTATCTTTTTTTTTCTGTCTCTTTGTCTCCACGTCTGTGGAGTTCAGGGCCAATTGTACAGTTTTATGGAAAAGTCCCCAAGACTACCTGACTTCTGACACTGACGACAAGTTTGGGGCCCCAAAAGCACCCTCAGTTTTGAGAATTCTCTAGAAGGACTTGCAGAGCTCAGAGAAAGCTGCTATACTCACGGTTACAGTTTATTCCAGTGAGAGCCTGAGACTGACATCAGCTAAGGAGAGAAGCCCATGGGACGGATTCCAAGGAAGTCCCAAACGTGGAGCTTCCATTGCCTTCTCCCCCTGGAGTCAAGTTACACCACTCTCCCAGCATTGATGTGTGACCACAGGCGTGGAGCATCGTCACCGAGCAAGGAAGCTTGCCCAAGCTCTTGTGTTCAAAGTTTGTACTGGGGCCCCATTATGTAGGCATGATTGGTTACTGGCTAAATGCCATGAGGCTAAGCACAGTCTCCAGGTAATTGATACCGTGTGTCCTAAAGACAAAGATTACCTCCCAGGAGCTGGGGCAAAGTTAACTTCTTCACTACACAATGTGCATTGCCACTAACTGAGAGGCCACGTACACCTCCACAACAGCAAACCCACCGTCCAGCAAAGCTGCATGACGTGAAGTCAGTCTCATCTGAGTTTGTCCCATGTTGTCTCTTAATAACTGTGTGATTTGGGGTTAGCTACTTAACTTCTCAGAGCCTCATTTTTTCACATTGATTGGCAAGGTACCTGGCATATCATAATGCTCAAAAGTAGTCACCATTGCTCCTAAAAATGCTCTATTTCCTCTGTCCTCCACTAACCACTTGTCTATCCTGGCCTGCATTTCAGCCATTCCTTTCTCCACTCAGCAAATACTCCTGGAGCATCTCGCATGAGCTAGCCCCTGTGTCAAGTGACTGATATTTAAAGAAAAGACAGTCTCTGCCCCCAAGGGGCTTGTAGTCTGGTGGACAGAGAGAGACTGTAAACAAACTAATGAGCACCTCTGATAAATGCAGTAACAGACGTTTGTACAAGGGCTTCATTTGTAAAGTCTTGGAAGGCTTCAACGGGAAGGAACCACTTGAATTAGACTAAAGGAAAAGCAGTTTGTGAGATGGGGAAAATGGTGTGGGCAAGGAGAAAAGCCTGTGGGCAGAGAGTGGAAGATGCACACACTCTCGGTCATGCAGGTGGCCTGGATGCCTGTGTTCCCCCAAAACATGTGTGTGGAAGCCCTAATCCCCAGTGGGATGATGTTTGGAGGAGGGGCCTCTGGGAGGTCCTTAGGCTTATATGAGGTCATGAGCACAGAGCCCCCATGATGAGATTAGTACCTTCATAAGAAGAGGGAGAACCCTTCCTGCCTCCCCTGTGTGAGGACACAAAGGGAAGGCAGCGTCTGCACGCCAGGAAGAGCGTCTCATGAGGAGCCAAACCTGCCAGCACCTTGAGCTTGGACTCCCAGCCTCCACTACTGTGATAAGAAACGTCTGCTGTTTGAACAGCCCATCTACGGTGTCCTGTTAGAGCAGCCCCGAGCTGACTGAGACACAGGGGAGATAAAATTGTCTCAACAGTGAAGAGTAAAATAAAACAGACCGAGAACCTCCGTTCTGAGCTACGAGAAACACTTAGAAACTTTTAAACAGAGGAGTTGTAAGTCCTCCAACCATGGGGTCAGCCACAGACAGGGGCCAGGGCAGGAGCCTAAATGGGTCTGACATGGGCCTCAACCAGGCCAAGGGGGAGGCATGCAGGTGATGGGAAGGACACAAGAGATGGAAGAAGGAAGAACTCTGTGACGAGTGCATTTGGCTGGTGAAGGAGGTGAGAGATTTCCAGCAGCACAATTCATCATGTGACTTTCTCTGTGTGTAGAAGAGGATAATATGTGGATGGAAAAGAACCAAGGGCGGGGGGTGGGGGCACAGGGAGATGTGTGCAGCAGTTAGGAACTTCACAGAGAGCCTGGGTTCAATCCTAGCTCTGGTGCTGACCCTCAGTGTGACAGCAGTGACCCCGTGCACCTGTTCATCCCAAGAGCCACCCCTCAAGGGGAGTAGGTAAGTGTGCTTCTCCCTTCCTGGCTGGCTGAGAGGGAGGCTTAGAGAGTTCAGAGTGAAAAGGTCAGCACTCTGTTCCGTCCACGCTGACCATCTTGGCAGCGAGTGCTGTTTGCTCCCTTAGGTGATGCACTTCCCTGACGCCCTGGGGAGACCGGGCTGGCTTCCCCTCCTCTTAGAGCCAAGTCAGATACACAGTGCTTCCCTAAGAGCCTTGTTTCAGTGGGGTGACCCTGGTGAGGGGAGGGAGCTGTATGTGCCTGTGACATTGTGATTTATAATGAGAATATATGTGTGGTCTTCAAACCACACCTGAGTTTCTGCTGACGAGGTGACTTTGGAGAGCCCCTAACGGTGGGACTGGTTGCCAGAAGCAGGATTAGGGGCTGGAGATTCAGCCCAGACAGCAATGGCTAAGGATTTAATCAATCATGCCTACGTAATGAAGCCTCCCTAAAACCCCAAGGACGGGGTTCGGAGAGCTTCCAGGTTGGTGACTGCGTGGAGGTGCTGCGAGGGTGGTGCATTTAGAGAGCACAGAAGCTCCGAGCCTCTTTCCACGTGTCTCGCTCTGTGTCCTTTTCACCTGGCTTTTCCTCTGTGTCCCCTATAATATCCTTTGTGGTAAATTGGTAAAGGGAAAAAATGTTTTTTTGAGTTCTGTGAGCCGTTCTAGCAAATCAGTGGAACTCCAGTAGGTGGTGCGGGGACCTCTGACTTACAGCTGATTGGTCGAAGCACAGGACACAGCCCGGGCTCACGAGTGGTTTCTGGAGTGGGGGGCAGTCTTGTGGGACCGAGCCCTTCACCTCTGGGATCTGACACCATCACTCAGGCTGAGTGGGAAACTCAATGCCCCTTTTCTACGGCCTTTGCGAAGTTCTTTTTTACAGACTGTCCTCCTACTCTGACAAAGCTGCTGTGCCTAACAGGCAAAGCTAAGAAGGTTGTTTTACCCCCCAAACCCCTTCCAGCTCTTTCAAACCTTAAGGCTTTTCAACGTCTCACCACTGGTACTTCTCCTTCCTTTCAAGACACCTCGACCCAGCAGAGGTAGAAATGATCACTATTTCAGGAGTGGAATCTACAGGAAGTCACGAAAGATACAGACATAACTTCAGCGCGTTTACATTTTAAAATTACACATCTTTACTCCTTTCAGAAAACATCTCAATACACTCAACTTATTTTAAGAAAAGCTACAAAAATATTTTACAAACTTAACAATCAAGGGTAACTCCTCCTAATACTTCGTAATCAAATATACCTTCTTTGAATTCCCAACTTATTTTATTCCATTCCTATCAGGGAATCATTTTAGCTCCTACTTGGTAATCACTTGCACTTTCGTCAAGAAAAGTTTTTTGTTGTTATCTCTCTTCGTGGAAACATATGGCTGATGGTGGGAAATTTATTATTTCCTGATTTGAAAAACAAAGCTATGACGTCAACGCACCTCTGAATAGGATCCGTAGACTGAACTCCTGTTCATTACGAGTGGCTGAATCGGAGGAGGACCACGACTCGCGGGAGTTAAGCATATATTAAAAGCCACAAGTGGGGAACCGGGACATGTGCAGCAGATGGCCCCGCACACAGAGCCACCATGAAAGGCTATTCAAAACAATTAACTCCTATTCACGCTAAGCAGAAATAAACAATCGCCCATTCAAGAGGGAATTAGTTCCACTATCTTTATCCAAGTCATCAAAACAAACTTCTCCACGTTGGGGTGCCGTGGAGGAGTACCTTAGCAGCGCAGCGCCACAAAACGTGGAGTTGTTTTGTCTGCGTCTGTAACCCAAGCCAGAGATAACTTGACATTTGCATTACTAATTGCCCTCTTCCAAAACGTGTTGACACTTGGGTTGCTTCTGAATAGACCTCTAAGTGGCTCTCCAGTCTTGAGAAGGGTCCATCTCACCAACGGCAAACAAGAGCGCCTGTCCCTGAGCAGGCTTCCGCTTGCGTGCTCCGAAACACAGACAGAAAGTCCCCTCAAAACACTTGACAGATGAAGCATCTGTACAAAGGAATCACGGGCTGCTCCTCACTCCCTCCTCATTTTCCACTCTGGGTTTGCCGCCCCTGGGGATACGGAAGCTGTGGTTGCGCGGCGCCCGTGGACCTGCATCCCTGCCGGAGGTGCCCAATGCAGGGAGCCCACGTGTCTCCCGGCCCCTTTACTGGACGCCTTGCCTTATCCCTCCGCTGCAGAGGGAATGGTGTAGTCCCCCTAAGTCTCCTTGTTAATGAAATGCTGTGACTGACTGTATGGTTGCTCTGCTTCGTCTCGGTGCCCCCTAAAAGCCTCACCTTTGAACTTCAGAACATGTAGATGAGGTTGGTAAATACAAATCAGTGGTACAATTAAATGTTTGGGTTTATATAGCTCTCTTCTTTAGAGTTCTTTGCTCAGAAACAAGGATTTTCTGTCTGTAGCAACCAGGGTCATGAATTTGAAAAACTGCGGTGTACAGAGGAAGGATAGAGGGTGTGAGGATTACAACAGGCAGGGAGCCACCTCAGGGTCACGGCTGAAATACACGCTCAAGTAGCAACCGCGTTAGGCATCCTCCAGACCGTTAGACTCGCTGTGCCACTGATGGGGTTGGGGTGACAAGGACCCCATAATCTACCCCAAACAGCCTTTCGCCGTCGAAGCCAACGCCTGAGCAAGTGTCTCTGACTTCATTTGTTTTCTAGGCCTGTTTCATAATCTGTATTTTTGCTCTGCTTAATGCATTCTTTGCCGCAGTTGCCAGATATCCAGTGGCGACAGAATGAATAAGAGGATGGCAGGGACAAACCCGGCATTAAATGGCAATCATTAAGGAAGCGCACTTCCAAGTTAGGCAGGGCCTACCCCGGCTCTCCTCCCTGCCCCTCACCAAGAGGCCGCTCCCCTTCCCCACAGGCCTCCCTCCAAATTCTCTCTCTAAATCCTGCGTGTCCACAAATCTCGGCTTGAATTCGACATCTGCAAAAAGGCTTTCCGTCCGGATCCCTCCCCCGGATCTCGGCGTCGAAGAGCGGGACACATCTACTGGAGCCCTCGCAGGGGCGCCTGGCCATCCATCCACTTCTCCCTTTCACAGCCCAAGTGGAGGCTCCTTGCCAGAGGACCACTGGGCTTCAGCCCCCAGAACCTAGAACTTCTGCATTAATTAGGCACTCAATGAATGTTCGGAATAAGGGAATCTCTGGGGCTTCTCTCCTTTCAGTTTGGCACCAGAAGATCTCCCTTGTTTTTGTTTCCATTTTCTGTGTCTTGAAGATGAAGTGACAGTTGCTCCCTCACAGACTGAAATAAACTGAAATATATATCCCTCCAAAACACTTTTTCAAATGCTCAGGCTGTAGAAGATTTACTGTATAAAATGACAAATAAGTATCATGCAAATCATTTAGAAACCTTCCTGATGATTTGATGAAGTTAAAAAGTGCTAAGTCACTGTGATTTCAGTGTATTTGTGTATTCATTTTCTGTTTCATTGAGTGGAAAAACTTGCTTTAATTCTGGGACAGAGGAGACTCACTGTCTTGATCAGACTCATTCTAATGAAATCAGCCTGGATGTAACCATCTCTTCCACTGACATTATCATTACCTCTTGTGAGGGAATGCGACGGCGCTCAAAAGAATTTCTTTTAAAAAATCAAGAAATAGGTGCAGTAATTTTAGATATGAAATCAAAGTAGGCAAAGAAAACAACTTACCTCGACGGACGTGATCATGGCTAAACAATGGTCCTTAACATCAGTTTTGGAAAGAGTTCACAGTCTAAAGAAGTTGATTTCTAATTAGACGTGAATTATACTGTTTTCTATATTATGTTTAATTAAAGAATGAGCAAATAGTTGTGACAACTGGCAAGATGGTTATTTTGTACCATCTCGGGCTCAGCTACAGCTACAAAAGGGGCATGCAATCAGCAATTGTCTTTAAAAAGAGCACTTAGTATAAAATGATTAGTTTCATCAATTTAGACCTATTTTCTTAAACAAATAGAAGTACTAGAATAGCTTTGTCTGTTCAGATTGGGAGACCCTTTTCTAACTGGAAAGGAGGGCTATTTAGATACCATGCGTTCTTCTTAAGAGGGCAAATCGCTTCATTTCACAGGATTAACATTTATCACATTTACCACGGCACTGGGGAAGTTTCTAGTCTCTTGCCAGATACTGAATCGCCTAGTTTTAGTGTCCTACTAGATAGAAACCTTACATATTATGCATTTTAATTAAAATATTATTTTTTAACATCCTAATTCTTTATTATTCAAAAGAAAATTGCATTTGTAAAATCATGATCAGTGATTTAATATAGTTGGAAAAATATTTGTGTTAATATAAATAAAGAAAATTTAACCTATAACGGACAGGAAGGAAGCAGGCCAGCAAACTCATCTCCACTTGAAGTAGCAATGATGCACACACACACATATACAGTATATATACACATATAAAGGCACACATCCACATGTGAGCTTTTTGCATGTTTGGGTATATATAAGTGAATGTTTCTTTTTAAAACCAACTTCTGACAATCAGGGTAAGTATAAATAATTTGAAAATCACCATGCTCTGCATAAATTGTACAATTTCATAGGTTTGTATGCTGTGTATAAAGAGTTACACACACACGCAATCATCATATTTAGAGTGCAGAGGAAAGAAGACCCCAGGAAGAAGCAGATCTAGTGCTTTGGATAATATTGTGAGAAATAAATGCTGACAATATCAGGAGATAATATTTGCACTTAAAATCAAGTAATGTAGAGAAAAAATCTCTCAATTTCAAATAAAATTAAACATTGTAATATGTCATTTTTAAAAATGTAGACCTAACAAAGACAGGGTCATGAAACGTATTGCTAAAATCACTGGATTTTGTATCACGTTATTCAGTCTATTTTCGTCCATGCAGAGGCTTCTGGGTTATGCAAATATGTATATACCTATGGTAGATTCATTTCAGATGGTCTAGAGAAGAACACAAAGAGTTTAGACGGACTCTGTGACGTAAAACCAAATACCTTCCTAGAGTCAAGAGAAACTTAAAATCATCCTGCTTAAATACTATTGTGAAGCTAATATTAATTACGTTTTCTTAGATCAGGTATTTTACTGTATCTTGTTTTATCATCATAATAATATATCTAAAAATGGTTAAGGATAATCTAATTTGTTGGTTTGTTGCATTAGCAAGGTATTCATATCCAGCAATCTGCAATGTACAGAGGCTGCTACGTTACACTCTTTTAATGAACAGAGCCTGTGTTCTTATCGGTACATTTTGCATTATGATGGAAGACATTGATTAAGTCGTGCTTAATGGATTATCAGATATTATCTTCTGTGCAATTCGTAAAGAATTAGGTTAATAATTTTCCAATCTTAAGGTCCAGAAAATTTGGTTTCTTTAATAGGGCATGATTTATTACTTGCACTATGATTTGTTGGATATAGAGTGTGGGAATTAAATTTAGGAAGGTTGTTTGGCCATCTAGGAAAGAACAAACACACACACAATGAACATAACCAAGAGCAAATATTTCCCAGTCAGTATTTTATCAGTATAAAATAAATGCATTTAAAGCAAAATGGCAATCAGCTAAATTTAGAGAAAAAGAATACGGCTAAAAACCCTCAGGTGATGAATGCAAATCTGTGAGGATTTCAAAACAGCTTATTAAATGCGTCTAAGGGAATGATAAATATAATAAAAAAAAGACACAGGCTTCTTAGTGGATAGTTTAGTAGAATCAACTAATCCAACACGTTTTACAAAAGAAAAAGAAATCAAAAAGCCCATCAGAGGAAAAATTTGTCACACTAGGCAAGGTGGTATTTCTTTTCATCAAGACACTTTTTTTTTTTTAAAGATTGTATTTTTTCCCCTTTTTCTCCCCAAAGCCCCCCAGTACATAGTTGTATATTCTTTGTTGTGGGTCCTTCTAGTTGTGGCATGTGGGACGCTGCCTCAGCATGGTCTGATGAGCAGTGCCATGTCCGCGCCCAGGATTCGAACCAACGAAATACTGGGCTGCCTGCAGCGGAGCGCGCGAAATTAACCACTCGGCCACGGGGCCAGCCCCAAGACACTTTTTAATACGTGTAGAGAAACTTGGAATCTTAAAAATAGGAAGTATAGTGAATCTCTCAGGTCTGCAAAGATTTCAATCCACGTTTAATATCAGTTGCTTTTTTCCCAAATATTTTCTTTACCCCTTAATTCTATGGCATTACTTCTAAAGTTACCTCCTATTCATTACTTTTTGTAAAATATAAGAAATATCTTAAAATTGCATAGCATTTTTTATCCCGTAATTCTTTTTAACTACATAACTCATTAAGTTTACTCTGAGCCCACTCTTCAAATTGCGCACACAACCATTCACATTGGAATATCATCGAATACAAGAAAATATAGCATTGGCCATGCTAAATATAACCAATCTGAGATTAATCATATAAGTTACATACCCTGAACACACCTGGATAAAAATTAAAAATTCATTTGACGAGATCAGAATCTCAATGTCCAAATGGCTGGCCTTGTAGAGATTATTCGTTTGGACAATTAAATGTTTTACTTTTCACCTGCATGTTTCTCCCTAGGTTAATTACAATTATAGCATAAGACATATTAAGTGAACTGCAAGTTTTTGTGTATGTAAACATAATTTTTGGTTGAAATTATTATTCTAATTAGGATGAATTGTTTTTAGCCATAGCAGAACACAAAATGGAATGCACAGTGAATTTCTCAGACACCCAGGTGCAGGCCCTCAGAGATCTAAATGGCCTTCTCCTCCAGGTGGTCAAAATTCGCCAACTCCCACAAAAGCAAGTACAGCATAGACCATCCTAGTGGAGTGGATGCTGAATTTAGCCAAAAACTAAAACGTAGTGGATTACGAAAGGAAAATTTCCTGAAGGTGATTTTTTTTTGACACTTAAGTTTCCCATGAGAGTGAAAACCAGTTTTGTTGAAGCCCACATATAACTCTCCAATGTGTTTTTTGGGTGTTTCACGTTTGTATTAGAGCATTTATTTAAAAAAAAACACAGAAAAAAGCAAGCTTCCCCTTGAAAGTGTGATTACCGCAAACAATCGATTCCACTCTAAACATCTGAAACCGTATACGAAATGACAGCTGCGTTTGGGTGAATACATCAAATATACAGAAATGTATAAAACTTAATCATGTCATTTATCGTGTGGCTGTTAAGCTGCAAATTGCATTGGAAAACATGTTAAAAAAAAATAAGGGAGTCACCTCAACAATCCGCCCTCATAGCTCTCTTACATTAAACTGGAAACTGATTCCCCACCAGCGTGAAATGAGTTAGATCTGGCTGGTCACCAGGACTCGAATGTCACTGGGTCCTCACCCATGGCTCACGCAGGGCTGGCGTCGCCTCAGTCACAGATCACGGGGGTGTTCTAGAGCTGAGACCCAGAACTGTCTCCATCAGTTCAGCGTAAACTGCACCTGTAGCCCCAAGATACAGGCAGGTCGCCTGCAGGCATCATTAGGGAGCAAAAGAGAGCCCGGTGGACCACGACCCCTGGTTTAGCGGGATGGGGCAATGCTGAGGACACCTCCCCAGTACGGAATAGACATTCCTGGGTCACTTGCTTCTCTTGCCAGAATTCTGAGACTTGCCAGTAGAGTAACAGACAAGCTCACCGTGTTCCCACATTAGAGTGTTTGGGTTCACTGAATGTGGTTACCACTCACCTGTGTTGAAACACAAGATACTCATTTAATAGCTTCCGATTCTTATATTTATTTGAATCTCCTTCTCAGGCCAAGAACATCCCAGCATATATGTCACCACTTCCGTAGCCACTCCCAGTTTCTAGGATCCCCATCCAAGCAAGAGCACAGGCTGCTGGGAGGAAGCAAGCACTGCCACATTTTACCTCGTCTTAGATTGTGCTTCCATCTCCCATCCAGGCACAGGGAAGGTCATCTATCAGTGCGGGCTGCGTAGGAAGCCACTGTCTACACTGGACGTTTTTCACCATGTTTTTGATTTCCGGACAATCGGGGAAGAGCAGAGAGCTGCATCTCTTTATTTGGAAATAAAAATGTAGGACATATTTGTAAAATGACTTTCAAAGACTCTACTCTGGTAGTCAGATATATTTTCTGGGTTTGTACACCAAACCTGGCCCAACATTTAAGGCCCTTAAGGTTAAATCCAAGATTTTTTTTTTAGTTAAGTATAAATTTGATGATTACTGACTTCCTAATGCCAGGATGCAATGAAGACACATCCATCTCGATTTGTATTTGTTATATAATCACTGGCATTTACTGAAGTCTTCTGATATGCCTGGCACTGTTTTAATGCTTTGCACGTAGTAAATCATTTCACTCCCATGTGAACACTATGAGATGGATAGTGCTTCTTTCTGCCTTTAGCTGAGGAAATAAGAACCAGTGAAGTTAAGAGACTTGTCCAGTGTCTTACAAATAACTGTGCAGCCAGGACATGGGCCCATCGCCCTCATTCTACATGGCTTCTCAGGTTACAAACCCCAGGTATGGGGAGTCTACTCCCCGAAGCACCTGTGCGCCCCTTTGGGAAGTCTATGCATCACGTGGAGCCAGATGCTTTTCCTGGGAAACAGACGATCAAGTCAGCACACTGAAATCTTTCGCGGTAGAAAGTATTGATTGGGTCAAACTAGATTTGTGTATCTGAGCTTTTGAGGTATCACTGGGCTTCACAGTGAGAACCACGGGACGACACTGCTTTCACAAACGCCCGGCCCCCTCAGAAATGCTTTGCCCTGGAGGACCTGTCAAGCAAGGACGTAAGAAGTGCTCCTGGCAGTCGCCCAGAGAGGGTTCCATGGGGGACCTTCCTTTGTATTTCTGGAACAAGTCAGGAACGTTGAGTGCTTCTGGGGTTCTCCTCTGAACCAACCGCTAGGACTTGACCAATTGCATCCACCAGCACCGTGTCTTGGGGCAGACAGTAGGGAACAAAAAAATCCCCCACGAGGGCTGCAAACACAAACAGTGCCCAGCGTGCAGAGATTGCCTTGGCGTGCGGGTCATTGGTGATTTCATTTGTAAGTAATGTTTTGATTGTCACAGATTATATGTTGCTCTCCTCCCCTGACATTTGTTGTACAGCGGGATTGATTTTTGTGCTCCAGTATGAAAAGGTCACTTTGATCAATGCAGTGTAATTGGCACTAAATTAGGATCATATCAGGTTATTTTGCTATTTAATGATGAAATATTAAAGAAAAGCCCGGTCAGATTGCAAGCACTCACATGCACTTTAAACCTGCTGTAATGACGCTTGATTTTGTAAGAAAAATGGAGAGAAAAACAACTCAAGTGCCGAAAATGACTGTGATGTATTGGAAGAGTGGCCTGGAATTATATTTTCGTTTGAGATAGACTGAAAGCCCCAGATACAAAACAGGAGACCCGGCAGTCAGTCCTGCTCTGCTGCACAGAGAGAAGCCTTATAAGGAAGCCTATTGACGATGGCGCTCATTACGTGCTAGTTAGAAATGCGAAGGCTTTTCATTCTGCATATAGTAATTATGTTTAAAAACATTCGTGTGCCCTGCATCCACTTATTAGACAAACCTCAGCTTTTGAAAATCTGCAGCTTGGTTATGGCCCCCCAGGTTCAAATGCTGTTCTGCTTCTGGAGGGTGTTTCAAGGCCCTTGCCTGCTTTTTCAGGTTTGTACCTAAAGTAATTATAAGCATCATAAGGAGCATTAAATACTGTGTGTTATTTTCTCCATTGTAAATAGACGCATTCCCCCATTATTCTGAAACGTGTTGAGCAAGAAAAAGCTGCATAAGATTATACTTCTAAATGCAGCTAATGTTGCAGGAAATTTGCTGGGCGCTTTGCTGCCATTAAGCATATCGTCTGGCTGCTGCATGAACTTAAACGGCTGCTAAAAGAGTTAACCTTTTTAACAGCTAGAAATACGGTACCAAAAATATTGATAAAATAATTCAGGGTGTTGTGTGATAGGGAAGGAGGGGGGCAGCAGCAATGGCAAGACTCGGCCACAGTGGGTGACCTGCAGCAGAGCGAGCACCAGGAGCCCACGACCTTGGTGCTGAAGGCCACCGTCCCTTTCCAAGGAGATTTGGAACAGGAGTTCTGGACGTCCCTCCTGGGCTCGAAGACACAGAAGAATGACATTGTAAAGAGAGTGTTTCATAGCGGCATCTGAACTGTGTGAGCTCCTTTTCTCCAGAAATGAAAATGCCAGCAATCATTTGGGGTCAGGAAGACGGTTTGTTTGTATTAATGTCTGTTGTAGGTTGAATTGTGTCCCCCCATGTTAAAGTCCTAACTCCTAGTACCTATGAATGTGGCTTTATTTAGAAGTAGGGTCTTTGAAGACATCAGTAAGTTAAGATGAGGTCTTACTGGGTTAGGGTGGGCCCTGCTCCAATGACTGTGGTTCTCATAAGAGAAAGAAAAGGGAGATTTGGACAGAGGACCAGAGGAGACACGGGGAGGAGGCCACGTGAGGACAGACACGGAGATTGGGGTGATACCGCCACAAGCCAGGAAGTGCCAGAGATCTCCGCCAACACCAGATACTTAGAGAGGCAGGAAGCATCCTCCTTTAGGGCCCTCGGAGGGAGTGTGGCCCCGCCCATGCCGTGATGGCGGACCTCCTACCTCCAGAACTGGGAATCAGTTCCTCTTGTTTTAAGGCATCCAATTTGTGGAACTTTGTTATGGCAGCCCTGGAAACTAATACAATATTATATTTTAGCTGAAAAGGACCAGTGCTATTACATTTCACCCAAAACCAATCATCTGAAAGCCATCCCAGGGGCAGGCCTTGTGGCCCGAGTGGTTAAGTTTGTGAGCTCCTCTTCGGCGGTCCAGGGTTGGCAGGTTCAGATCCAGGTGTGGATCTGGCACTGCTCATCAGGCCATGCTAAGGCAGCATCCCACATAGCACAACCAGAGGCACTCACAACTGGAATGTATAACTACGGACTGAGGCAGTGTCCCACGTAGCAGAGCAAAAAGGACCTACAGCTAGACTGTGCAACTATGTACCGGGGAGCTTCAGGGAGAGGAAGAAAGATAAAGCCACCCCATTTGTTTTGCCGGTTATATTTGGTTGCTATTTACATTCATAGGGGTTTAATGGGAAGCATCCTTGAAATGTGCTGGTCCAAGGACACTAGAGTCCCTTGTGGTGATCTTCAGAATTCTCTGCATGACTCAGTCATTCACCATTTGGCACATATTTATTGAATATCTACTATGTGCCAGGTGTCACACTTGTGCTGGAACTGGAATGGTGAATAGCAAACAGTCCTTTGCAAGTTTGCGTGGAAGCACACAAGTAAAAAGTTAACTTAAATATAATGTGATATGTGCCTGATGGGAACAAAGTTTTGGGGCACGCTACACTCTTTAGAACCAAGGATGGCCTTTAGCTGGAAGTGAGAACACTCTGAATGCTGGAGAAGACCCCAGAGCCAAGAGAAGTCTCCATGCACATGTGCACTCATGGGGAGAGTGGGGCTGGGTCAGATCTGAGCAAGTGAAGTCAAGGGAATGCACAGAGGAACTGGGCTCTGGAAGCCTGGAATAAGGAGAGATGCACCTTGAGCTTCAAGTCAAGCACAGCTGGAAGTTGGCAGGGCAGTCACGGTTAGGACGGAGCAAAGAGAGAAGTCAGTTCAATGTGCAGATCCTGAGGGCTGTGTGTGTCGGGCTAAGGGACTTGACTTTGTGATGAACAGAGAGCCCCTGAAGCTTTCAAACATAGTTCAGACATGGCCAATGAATACTTAGAACAATCCTCTGATTTCAGGTTGGGGAATAGACGGCAGTGGAAGGAGGCAGACAAGGGTGAGCCAGGTCAGATCATGGGCTGGAACAGGTCAATGAAAGGAAGTGTGTGTGATGGTTACGTATGTGTCAGCTTGGCGATGGTTCCTGGGGGTTTGGTCAAGCACCTGTGTAGATGTCACCATGAAGATAACTTTTAGATATGATTAACATTTGAATCAACAGACTTTGAGTAAAGCTGATTATCCTCCATAATGTGGTGGACCTCATCTAGCCAGCAGAAGGCCTTAAGAGCAAAGATTGAGTTTCCCCGAGAAGAGGGGATTCTGCTTCTGGACAACCTTCCAGTCTGAGCTGCAACATCTCCTCTTCCCTGGGTCTCCAGTCTGCTGGTCTACCCTGTGATCACAGATTTGTCCACCCCTACAGTCTTGTGAGCCAATTCCTTAAAATCTCTCTCTCTCTCTCTCTCTCTGTACACATGTAATGTGTATATGTGTATATAGATGTAAATAAATATAAATTTATATTATGTAAATTGTTTATATTCGTACATTTGGAAGAATATATATATCTATACTTCCTTTTGGTTCTGCTTCTCTGGAGAACCCTGGCTGATACAGTGTGCAAAGCCATGAGCAGATTCATGAAAGAAGGAGAAATGGAAGTGGCTCTGACCGGGAGGCTCAGAGCCAAACCGTGTTGGAGGCAGCTCAGTTCTCCAGAATAGAAAATGTGTGGAGTGCAGGTTTTGGGAGAAGACACTTAGTTTGGCCATGAGCAGTTTGTGCTATGATCCCACAAGACGTCCGAATAGAGGTGCCCAAGAAGAGGCAGCTGGCAGTGAAAGAAGCTACAGGCAAGGCCAGGGCTGACTTGTCACTTGCTCCCAAGGAACCCTCTGGATTTAAAGAAAAGAAATCCACAGAGAAGTCAACCGAGTTGGATCTACTCAGAGAAAATCTTTGGAATCCAAACGCAGAGTGCGAGCTGAGCTAACAGGGATATGGAGACGGGGACCTCAGCCCCTGCCCATGGCAGTCACAGGCCCTGGTCCTGATTCTCTTGGGGCACCTGAGTCTTTCCTCTGTGGGTGTGTTTTTCCTCCTTTCTCACTGCCTGTGGCTTCCTCGTAAATCGGGGATTTGGCTTGATAACCTGTGTTAGTGGATGGTTGGTGCTCTATAAATAGTCCAAAAATATCTACGGTCTCAAACACGATTGAATTTATTTTTTTGATTCTTCTAACAGAAAGAAGCAAGTGTTCTTGGTCGAGAGCAGCTCGTACTGACTCATTCAAAGACCCAGGCTGCTTCCCTCTGTGCCGTCAGCCCCTTGTGCCTTGTGGGCCTTATTTAAGGTGGTGGATGGGGAGAGAGGGTGAAAAGGGCAAACCTATTCTTAAAGCCTTGGCCCTAAAGGTGATGAGCATCATTTTTGCTCACATTGCCCTGGAGAGACATAGTCACATGAACCCACCTGCATGTGGTAAATCAGCTCCTGGCTGAGCTGACCCTTCCGAAGACAATTCAATACTGTGGATGGGTATGTGCATCTCCAAGGATGCCAGCTGTCTCCAGAACCGGAGATGCCAGCTTTACTTCTGGCCCATCCTGCTGTGTGTTTGAAAGGAAATTCTTGGCAAAGAATGAAAGAGTAAGAGGGAGAGAGGAAGAGAGAGGGGTGGGTGGGATTAACTGGCTAATGTGTAGACTGCTGGGTTAGCTCAGATTTTGAACTCTGATCAAACTGCTATGAAGAGTGGCTGAGGCCACAAACTACAGGCAACAGAGGATGCCTTTGGGGCAATTCTCAGAGAAAGGGCTGTGTCGGGAGGTGAGAATCAACATGTGTTTTAACTGAGTTCCCCCAAAGGCAGCATCTAGGAAAAGAAGTTGGGTGAAGACAGTTTGACAGGGAGCTGATCCCAGGAACAGAAGTGGAGAGAGGGATGTGAGGAGGGAGGAAAAGCCAACTCTGGGCGCTCTATTGATGCTGCCATAGAAACAGCGCTGCACCCACGCAAAGTTGTCCACCTGAGGGAGAGGAGCTGGAGCCTTTAGCCACCTGTTTCTGCACCTGTTGTTTGAGGGTCACCTCTGGAGGTGTTGATGCTCCTACACGTGGGCTGAGCAGGCCTCACAGCTTTGGAGGAGGCCCTGAGGCTGAAGAGGAAAAGGAGGTGAGCACTGAAGCAGGCACGTTAACCAAGAGCGGGTGATGAGTTTTGGGAACAGCCACATCCATGTCTGGAATCAGAGGTTGGGAGAGGATGGATGCTTGGTGACAGCATTGTCAACCACATGGACTTCTCGCATCACATCTGCCTGTGCCCCACCCTGGTGTCCTTGCAGGTGACTTAGTGGGAGAAGCCATGACCTGTTGCTGCAATTGGTTTCAAGGTCCTAGTCCCATTTTTCACTCTCCTGTCCACCCTCCATTTAAATCTCCCTTGTCCTTGAACAGCACCTCAGCAGGTCTACCTTGCTTTATTGCTGGGGTGACTGGACTTTCATCTTTGGAGGATCTGAGCTTTCCGTCGCCTTACCCTAGTCAGGCGTTGGTTGCTGCAACTGCATTTACCATTATTACTGAGATGGAAGAACCAGGAGGTGCACCATGTGTCCCGTGCATCTCCATATACACTTACACCTCTGCTCTGGGTGTGCAGCAGCAATCCTGACTCCTTGTGATAACCAGGTTGGATTATCCTGGCTCTGTAAGACACTTCTATACAGGAATGAAATTTCTATACAATACATTTCACAGGATAGCTAGCCTGCCAGCCCACCAGCACAGGGACAGGTGGCGAGTTCGTGGGATCCTTCTTTGTCCCCTGGTGGAAGTATCTTCCCTCTTCCAACAAGACTCAAACCCAGCTGAGCCTCAGGCTGCACAGATCCCCTGGTGAGGTCACTGGGAGAGATGGGGAACAGGGCATTTCTACTTCCATCTCTGTGTGTTCTCACTACTGTGGAATTCTATATAATGCCATTGGTTCCAATGGAATTCGTATCTTGGAGAACAGCTTCCAGAAAGCCCCTGTTGTCTGGAGTTGGCCACTTCTCTGAGCACTTACCAGGTTGCGCCCAGCTCTTACAGGCTTGCTATATCTGGGTGATACCGCATGTGGTAGGCCCAAGAGGGGACATGTTCTTGCACTCTTGTTACAGCCCCTTCAATATACAACAGGCCCCTTGCTCTGAGGTGCAGTTATTCAGAGTCCCATGTTAGTCAGTTAGGAACTCCACACATCCTGGCATAGGGTTGCTGAATCGACAGTGCAGACAGGGGAGGCAAACCTATATAAGATGTAGGTACAGATTCCAGTAGGGATTAACACAATCTTTCTCCAGAGAGGAAGGGGTGTAACGTCATTAACTTCAACCTAATGACGATGGTCTCCTTGGGCCGCAGTGACGGGCCAGCATTAGTCTCTGTAGCTACCCCATTAGACAGACACCAGGAAACTAGATGTAAGAGGAAGCCCACTCTGTTGGACCTACAGAGCCTCCAACACATGCCCCATTCCAGGGGCCATTGGCAAGCTCAGAGCAGCAGCCGGCTGAGATGCAAAGGCCAGTCGTGCTGTTCACCTACTGTCTGGATGGTTCCTCTATGGTGCCTTCCTTCAGCTGACACAGATATGAGACCCCAGAGTCTGCATGCTTTCTGCCCACTCCCACAGCCCACCACTCTGCTCCTTGCCCAGAACTTTGCATCTCTTCTTATTTCATCTGTTCAGCCTGATCCAAATATGCCATTTCCAACGGCTATGGATTGCTATGATGTCTTTGGAATTGGTGGATCTGACAACACTTAGCTTATGGTAACTCTGGGCTCCTGTTGCCCATCGCATGGCCAGACCCCTCTGTCTTTACTAGCAGGTCCCAGTAGGATGTCAGGAGCTTTTTATGAAAGAGCAAACAGTTCAGGGCCATAGGGTCTACAGCATGACTCTCCAATCAGGGCTTGCCAGAGACCCATCCAGCGCATGGTCATCGTAATAGACCTGGCACCTTGTATTTTCCAGCGCACAGGATCTGTGTGGCAAGAGGGCTCGCACCACAGTCGACGGAAACCCATGTAAAACTCTGTGACCCACGTGTCTACATGCTATCCTTGTCCTTGCTCTTATTCTCATCCAATCCATATTTTCCCTGCAGCATGTATTTTTTTCTATTTTATTGAATTGTTGACATTCTGAACCACCTGCTTGATTTGTACAGTGTGACATGTTCTAAGGAAATGTGAATTCCCCAAGGCCAGAGGTGCTCCAACTTAGGCTTAGTGGCCACTTGGTGGGGATTTTGCAGAGGGTGTCTGGGCATTAAATGAATTTGCACTAGGTCACTCTTCCTGCCCAAATGTGCTATGACTAAGACGCCATCTGAGTTCTCTAACTTCTTCCAGGTTTGTGAGGAGATAAAAGAGGAGGCGAGGGGGTCAGGGAGCCACGTCCAGGGACTAGAAATGCTCAACATGAGGGTAAGGGAGTGAGATTGCAGAACAGGCCCACACTTGGCTTTGGGAAAGAACGCACTGGGTCAGCAGCGATTTCTTCGTTTGCCTGAGTTGTGTTTCAGGTTCATTCTCCTGCCCCTCATCCTGAATTTTTTCTTCAGTTTGGGCTCCAAGCCCTTTCCAGAAGCTAAATCTTCCCTTTGTTGTGAGGAAGATTGTTGCTGAGCTAACATCTGTGCTAATCTTCCTCTATTTTATGTGGGATGCTGCCACAGAGTGGCTTAATGAGCAATGCTAGGTCCATACCTGGGATCCAATCCTGTGAATCCAGGGCAGCCAAAGCGGAGCACGTGAATTTAACCACTACGCCACAAGGTTGGCCCCATGAAGCTAAATCTTACGAAGAATTCAGATGAGCAGAGAGATTCCAGCAGGAGCATTGTGGTGAAGCAGAGTGAGAGCCTAGATTCCTTTTCACTGAGCAGCCTCATCCCACTCCCAGCCTTCAGCAGCCCCAAGACACCAAGAAATCCTACAACTGCGTGAGACACAGAAAACCACCTGCATTAAGGTCTGTGACTCCCCAACAAGCAATGGTATGTATCTCTGGAGCTAACAGTTGTGTGTCATCTTTTTACAATGAAATGTTCACACGATAATGGCCAATGACATGATGTGACTCACCAACCAAGAATGGGATTTCTCCACAGCTTATGTGCAAAGTACCCCCCAGAAGGCTTAAAGCCCCAAGCCTGACACTGACATGCCTCAGTGTCTATGGTTCCAATTCCCACATCCACATGGCATGACACCAGGAGGCACGTGGGTGGAGGACGGTGTTGTACATTGGCCTAGAGAGCAATGATTCCACTTAATCACTCAGGGCCACTAGTCTGATGTCCAGATGATGCCCCTTGACTAAGCTGGCATCTCTGTTTTGGACTCATGCAGATTCAGCTGCCCCTGCTCTGCTGTCCGCCCATGAGGTGGGGGAAGCTCCCTTGATCTCATATGGCGCTAGGCTGTGTGGTGAGTCCTGGGGGATCCCTGAAAGCACGGATGTGCCTAAAAACCAGTCTCCATCAGCGACTAGCTGTGCAACCTTGGCTCGACTTCTTCACAAGTATAGAGCTTAGTTCCACTTGCCAATATAGAAGTGAGCACAGCACATGAACTTAACCACTCTGCCAGTGAGCACAACTTGAAAGGGTGGAGGGCATAGTGCCTGGCACATAGTGAGTCCTCAGGAATGCTGGTTTCCTTCTCTCTTCCTTACAGAAGTTTTCATCTGCATCAACTCTTCTTTGCTCTGGCCAGAAGATGAGGGTGGTCCTGCCAGTGATAAACTCATTACATTCCCCTTATGGGGTCTAGGGGTTCATGAATTTATGGCAGGGAATCCTTACGTTTCACAATATTTCTTTTCTCCGGTTTCCTAGGGATGGTAGACTAATCTTGCCACAGCTGGGAGTAGCGAAGTCAGTAACAGCTGCACACAGGCACAGCCCTCCCCAGTTGACCAGCAATGACTGGAGGGCATGGCCCACCCATTCTATTCATTCAGTGCTTTATCCCTGTCCCTCTACCCATGGGCTGTCCACCCAAGCATTCAAACAGCCAGCTCTCTTTGTGATGACAGAGGACGGTAGCCAGCTGTTCCCTGGGCTCCCCAGACCCCGGAGGGTAGGGGCATTTGTGTATAACCTCATGGAATTCAGTACTTCCACGCCCCTCCCACCACACCCTGTCCTTACTTTTGCATGATGGAGAGCCATTTCATTGACTCTTCTTTATGAAACAGCTGGCTTTTAGAAACTGTTTGTGATAACTTCATATACTGACAACCTTTGAGCTAGAAAATACTGGTAACCTTTGAGATCCACTTAAGAAATTAGGATTCCTGCACATTCTTATCCTCAAAGCATCACTCAGGTGAATTTAGTAAATAAATGAAACTGATAAACAAAAGAATAAGTTGGTTTTGGGGGGTTCCAATCTAGTGTCAGCTCTTTTCTCAGTGGATTCTCTTGAGGTGTGAAGGGGCAGTGACCGTGGGCTCTGCTGTATGGTCTTTCCCTGGCTCAACCTTGCTCTTCTCTGTAGTCAATAGCTTCACAGGTTACTGGCATTTTCCTGTCTCCTCCTCTGTAACGAGCTTGGAATCCTCACATCAGAACAGCTGATCTCCCAGAGGACCGAGCTCCGGTCCTCCAAGCTGTGTTCCTCCATGCTAGTGTCCACTCTTCCAGCGTCTTAGCCGTGTACACATCCTGCAAAGCTGGCACTTCTATCCTCAGATCCTAGCATTGCAAAGAGATTTGGAGACGTTTTATAGTGGAAAATACATTTGCTCTAAAACTGTTGGCGTATATCCAGAGTATTAGAATTCCTTATTTGTAGCTTTTCCAAGCGTCTTCAAAATTGAAGCAGAAAAGCGAAGGGAATGAGCAAATGTACCCTTTGATGTCAGTGGGCAGAAAGTACAAAATAAATGCACTTTTATAATTGTGGTTATATAAGACGTCTTCTGATATCTCTTACTATTAAAGTTGACTCATAGCATGTTGTAAACAAATTAGAAACAAACAGGCAGTTTCCGAAGTGGAAATTCTGTTTATCTACTTTATAGCCCATGCAGTTCTTAGGTTTTTGACTTTTTAATACACAGACACGCACAAAGTATTTAGAAAAATTTTATGGTTTCACTCATCCAGAATGTGAGGTTACAAAAACTAGAGTCAACTGGTGATAATTTGGTATTGGAAATAAAACATTTGTGGAAAAATGTTGCATTTTTTGAATTGAATTAATTTACTTTTATAGAAAAAGTATAGTTGTATTAAGAATGTACTTCACAGACTTTTCTATATACTGCTTTATTATTTAGTTCCATGGTTTGTACTTACACACTTAAACAATATCTATTTGAGTCACTTAAAAGACATTTTAATTATATACTAAAGTACAAACAGACACATTGATCATGTGGAAATCAGCCTATCTACATGAAAATGGATAGCTGGCCCTAGCCCAGTTTGGAAAGATCATTTATGATCACTGGAAACTTATTTGAAAAGAAGATATTAGTGATTCACATGTTGCTACTTCTGACTTTTCATAAGAAGAAGCAAGCTGATGGCAATACATGGGGTCATTTCTACATGTGGAATTACCCTTCCTATTCCAAAACTTTAAAAAATGTTATTTTTTCTTATGACAAAAGACATATATATAATTTAAAAAATAAAATAAAATTATGCAAATTATTTTAAAATTAAATAATATAAAATAGCACAAGAAATAACCCAAACATATTCCATAATTCACGTCTCAAATATAACCACTATTCCTGTTCTGGTGTAAAATTATTTAATATATTTTCATCTTATACCACATATTACTTGGTTCTTTTACTTTTTAAAATGATTTTATTTTTATTAAGATATACGTAATTGCAAAATAGCTCTGCAAGGATTGTTATCAACACAGCAGGATCCTGACGATGCCCTTCCTCCCGGTGTCCCATTCCCTGGAGGCAACCGCTTTGAACTCTTTCAGTGAATCATTTTCTTATCTAACTTCAGGTCTCCAAACAGAATCGTTCCACAGGTCCACCTTGGCTCTCCTGTTCTGGCATCACTATTACACCGGCCCCTGTGGAGCAGGAGGACTTAGTTTTCGTTTAGAACCCTCTTCCCATAAACTTTCCCTTTCTCTTCTTCTAACCAGAATTACAACCTAATTTTATTTTGTTTATTTATTGTGGTAACATTGGTTTATAACATTATATAAATTTCAGGGGAACATCATTGTATTTCGATTTTTGTGTAGGTCACACCACTTTCACCACCCACACAAATGAGCCTAATGACCCTTTCCCCCTCCTCCCTCCCCGCTTCTTCTCTCGTAACCACCCATCCAATCTCTTTCTCTGTGTGTTTGTTTGTTGTTGTTTTTATCTTCTAATATGAGTGAGACCATATGGTATTTGACCTTCTCCATCTGACTTATTTCGCATAGCATCATACCCTCAAGGTCCATCCACGTTGTCATAAATGGCCAGATTGCATCCTTTATTATGGTGAAGTAGTGTTCCATTGTGTATATGCCACATCTTCATTATCCATTCATGCCTTGATGGGCACCTATGTTGCTTCCAGGTCTTGGCTATTGTGAACAATGCTGTGATGAACATAGCAGTGCATGTATCTTTACACATTCATGTTTTCATGTTCTTTGGCTAAATACCCAGCAGTGGACATATGGTAGCTGGATCATATGGTAGATCTATTCTAATTTTTCAAAGAAGCTCCATACTGTTTTCCATAGTGGCTGCACCAGTTTGCACTCCCACCAGCAGTGTATTAGAGTTCCCTTTCCTCCACATCCTCTCCAACACTTGTTATATCTTGTCTTGTTAATTATAGCCATTCTGATGGGAGTGAGGTGATACCTCGTAGTTTTGATTTGCATCTCACTGATAGTTAATGATGTTGAACATCTTTTCATGTGCCTGTTGGACATCTGTGTATCTTCTGTGGAGAAATGTCTGTTCAAATCTTTTGCCTATTTTTAAGTGGGTTGTTAGTATTTTTGTTGTTGACATGTATGAGCTCTTTATATATTTTGGATATTAACCCCTTATCAGATATATGGTTTACAAATATCTTCTTCCAATTGTAAGGCTGTCTTTTCATTTTGTTGATGGTTTCCTTATCCTTGCAGAAGCTTTTTAGTTTGATGTAGTCCCATTATGTATTTTTTCTATTGTTTCCCTAGCATGGTCAGACATGGTAGTTGAAAATATGCTGCTAAGGCTGATCTCGAAGAGCATACTGCCTATGCTTTCTTCTAGAAAACTGGTTTCAGGTCTTTAATCCATTTTGAGTTAATTTTTGGGTATGGTGTAAGATAATGGTCTACTTTCATTCTTTTGCCTGTGGCTGTCCAGTTTTCTCAACACCATTTATTGAAAAGACTTCCTTTTGCCCATTGTATGTTCTTGGTTCCCTTGTCAAATATTAGCTGTCCATACATGTGTGTGTTTATTTCTGAGCTCTCAATTCTTTCCATTGATCCCTGCATCTGTCTTTGTGCCAGTACCATGCTGTTTTGATTACTGTAGCTTTGTAGTATATTTTGAAATCAGGGAGTGTGATACCTCCAGCTTTGTTCTTTTTTCTCACAATTCCATTGGGAATTCATGGTCTTTCATTGTTCCATATAAATTTTAGGATTCTTTTTTCCATTTCTGTGAAAAATGTCATTGGAACTTTGAGAGGGATTGCATTGAATCTGTAGATGGCTTTAGGAAGTAGGGACATTTTGTTATGTTAATTCTTCCAATCCAAGAGCACAGAATATCTTTCCATTTCTGTGTCTTCTTCAATTTCTTTCAACAACATCTTATAGTTTTCACTTTAAAGCTTTCACTTCTTCGGTTAAGCTTATTCCTAGGTATTTTATTCTTTTTGTTGCAATAGGAAATGGGATTGCATTCTTAATTTCTCTTTCTTTACTTTGTTCTTAGTGTATAGAAACACAACTAAGTTTTGTATGTTTGTTCCGTACGCTGCCACTTTATTGTATTCATTTATTATTTCCAAAAGTTTTTTGGTAGATTTAGGGTTTTCTATATATAAAATCACATCATCTGCTAATAATGACAATTTCACTTTTCCTTTCCAAAATTTGGATCCATTTTATTTTTTTTTCTTGCCTGATTGCTCTGGCTAGGACTTATAATACTATGTTAAATAAGAGTGGTGACAGTGGGCATCCTTATCTGGTTCCTGTTCTTAGATAGTTTTCAGTTTTTCCCCATTGAGAATGATATTAACTGTGGGTTTGTCATATATTGCCTTTATTATGCTGAGGTCCTTTCCTTCTGTACCCATTTTATTTGGAATTTTCATATAAATGGATGCTGTATCTTGTTTAATGCTTTCTCTGCATCTATTGAGATGATCATGTGATTTTTATTCTTCATTTTGTTAATGTGGTGTATCACATTGATTGATTTGTGGATATTGGAACATCCCTGCATCCTTGGAATAAATCCCACTTGATCATGGAGTATGATCTTTTAAATATATTCCTGTATTAGATTTGCCAGTAGTTCATTGAGGATTTTTGCACTGATGTTGATCAGTGCTTTTGGCCTGTAATTTTCTTTTTTTTGTTTTGTCCTTGTCTGGTTTGGGTGTCATGGTAGTTTCGGCTTCATAGAATGAGTTAGGAAGCTTCCCCTCCCTAACTTTTTGGAAGAGTTTGAGAAGAATAGGTGTTAAGTCTTCTTTAAATGTTTGGTAGAATTCACTAGGGAAGCTATCTGGTCTTGGACTTTTATTTTTTGTGAGGTTTTTGATTGCTGTTTCAATCTCCTCACTGTTGTTTGGTCTATTCTTCTCTATTTCTTCTTGATTCAGTTTTGGAAGGTTGTATGATTCTAAGAATTTATCCATTTCTTCTAGATTACTCATTTTGTTGGTGTATAGCTTTTCATAGTATTCTCTTATAATCTTTTGTGTTTCTGAGGTGTCCATTGGAATTTCTCCTCTTTTGTTTCTGATTTTATTTATTTGAACCTTCTCTCTTTTTTTCTTGGTGAGTCTAGCTAAAGGTTTGTCAATTTCGTTTCTTTTTTCAAAGAACCAACTCTTAGTTTCATTGATTTTTCTCTATTGCTATTTTAGTCTCTATTTCATTTTTCTGCTCTGGTTTTTATTATTTCTTTCCTTCTCCTGATTTTGAGCCTTGTTTCTTCTTCTTTTTCCAGTTCCTTTAGGTGTACTGTTAGATTGTTTATTTGAGATTTTCCTTATTAGTTGAAGTAGGCCAGTATTGCTATAAACTTCCCACTTAGAACCACTTTTCCTGTATTCTATAAATTTTGGCATGTCGCATTTTCATCTTCATTTGTCTCCAGGTGCTTCTGGATTTCTCCTTTGAGTCCTTCATTGACCCATTTGTTCTTCAGTACCATTTTATTTAATCTCCACGTATTTGCTGCTTTTCAGATTTTCTTCCTGTAGTTGATTTCTAGTATCATACTGTTGTGGTCAGAAAAGACACGTTGTATTCTTTCAATCCTCTTAAATTTATTGAGACTTGTTTTGTGGCCTAATATGTCATCTATCCTGGAGAATGGTCCATGTGCATTTGAAAAGAATGTGTCTTCTACAGTTTTTGAATGGAATGCTCTGTATGTATCTACTAAGTCCATCTAGTCTAATGTGTCATTTAAGGCCAATGTTTCTTTAATTGATCTTCTATTTGAATGATCTATCCATTGGTGTAAGTGAAGTGTTAAAATCTCCTACTATTATTGTGCAGCCATCTATTTCCCTTTTTGTGTCTGTTAACAATTTCTTTATATATTTAGGTGCTCCTATGCTGGGTGCATAGTTACTTACAAGTGCTATATCCTCTTGTTTCATTGTTCCCTTTATCACTACATAGTGCCCTGTTGTTGCAGTTTTTGTTTTAAAGTCTATTTTGTCTTATATAAGTATAGCTACCCAAGCTTTCTTTTCATTGTCATGTTTCTTGGAGTATCTTTTTCCATCCCTTCACTCTCAGTTTGTGAGTGTCTTTAGGTCTGAAGTGTGTCTCTTGTGTGCAGCATATATTTGGGTCTTGTTTTTTTATCCAGTTGGCCACCTTATGCTTTTTGATTGGAGCATTTAGTCCATGGACATTTAAAGCAGCTATTGATAAGCATGTACTTATTGCCATTTTGTTAATTTTTTTCTGGATGTTTTAGTAATTCTCCCATTCCTTTCTTCTTCTCTTGCTCTCTTCCTTTGTGGTTTGGTGGCTTTCTTTAGTAATATGTTTTATTTCATTTCTCCTAATTTTTTGTATTGATTATAGGTGTCTGGTTTGTGATTACCATGAGTTTCATATACAATAACCTATGTATATAGCAATCAATATTAAGTTGATGGTCCCTTTAGTTTGACTTCTTGCTGAAAGCTCCACTCTTTTACTCCCCTCCTCCCTCATTTTAGGTTTTTGATATCATATTTAACCTCGTTTTTGTACATTTGTATCTGTTATCCTCTTAGCATAGGAATAGATAATTTTAGTACTTTTGTCTTTTGACCTTTGTATGAGGTTCATAAGCAATTGATATGCTACCTTTACTGTATTTTTGCCTTTACCTGTGATTTTATTGGTTTTTTTTGGGATAATTTTCTTATTCTTATTTGTGGTCTTCTTTTTTCCACTTAAATAAGTCCTTTTAACGTTTCTTGTAAGGCTGTTTTCTTGGTGATAAATTCCTTTAGTTTCTGCTTGTCTGGGAAACTCTTTATCTCTCCTTCCATTCTGATTGATAACCTTGCTGGGTAGAGAAATTTTTCCTTTCAGCACTTTAAATATATTGTGCCACTCTCTTCTAGCCTGTAAAGTTTCTGCTAAGAAGTCAGCTGATAGCCTTATGTGGTTTCTTTTGTATGTAACTTGTCTTTTGTATGTACCTTGTTGCCTTTCTCTTGCAGCTTTTAGTATTCTTTATTTATCTTTAATTTTGGACATTTTAATTATGTTTCTTGGTATGTGCCTCTTTGTGTTTATCTTGTTTGGTGTTCTCTGTGCTTCCTGTACCTGGATGTTTGTTTCCTCCCTTAGATTAGGAAAGTTTTCAGCTATTATTTCCTCAAGTAGATTTTCTGCCCCTTTGCCTCTCTCTTCTCCTTCTGAGACACATATAATATGACTGTTAGTGTGCTTGATGTTGTCCCAGAGGTCCTTTGGACTGTCCTCATTCTTTTTAATTCTTTTTTCTTTTATCTGTTCATCTTGGGTGATTTCCTCTGGTCTTTTTCCAGCTCACTGATCCTTTCTTCTGCATCATCTACTCTGCAATTGAGTCCCTCTAGTGAATTTTTCATTTCCAGTATTATATTCTTCAATTCTGATTGGTTCTTCTTTTTTTTTTTCCTGCTTTATCTCCCCAAACCTCTCCATACATAGTTGTATATCTTAGTTGCAGGTCCTTCTAGTTGTGGGATGTGGGATGCCACCTCAACGCGGCCTGACAAGCAGTGCCATGTACATGCCCAAGATCCGAACCCTGGGCTGCCACAGTGGAGTGCGCAAACTTAACCACTCGGCCATGGAGCCAGCCCCTGATTGGTTCTTCTTTACATTTTCAATTCTTTGTTGAAATTCTCACTGAGTTCATCCATTCTTCTCCCAAGATCAGTGAGCATCCTTACAATTATTAGTTTTTACTCTTTGTCAAGTAAACTGTTTATTTTTGCTCCATTTAGTTCCTTTTTTAGGGTTTTGTCCTGTTCCCTTACTTGAAATGTCTCCTTATTTTGCCTCTTTCTCTGGGCTTATATCTATGTATTAGGTGGGTCAGCTACATCTCCTGATCTTGGAGAGCTGGCCTTATGTAAGAGATGCCTTATGAGGCTCAGCAGTGTGATTCCCTCTCATCACCAGTTACAATGTTCCAGTAGTGTCCCCTGTGTGGGCTATGTTTGTCCTTCTATTGTGGCAGCATTGCTCTTACTGCAGGTACCCAGGGAGGCTAGGCTGTTCCTCTGACCAGCTGGTTGTAATGCTCAGCTGCTTGTGGCTGCTATGGACCCTTCAGTCACTTTATCAGGGGTGGGGTGCCCCAGCACAGTTGGCTGCAAGGTCTAATAGCACATCCTTGGTTCAGCTTTCTGTTAAGTGAGTAGGCCCCCAGCATGGTTGGTTGCTAGGTTCAGAGGCTCACAATTGCTGTAGGTCTCTGGCCTGCAAGGCTGTTGTCAGCTCTCAGTAGTGCAGTGGGGTGGGGCCATCCCCAGGTGTGGCAGTACACAATTGTTTCAGGCTTTTGAAAGGTGGAGTCCATCCCCTAAGTGACTGTTTAAGAAGCACAAGTCTGCTGCAGCTGACAAGCCCCACCACCCATAGGGCCACACACTGTCAACACAGTCCTGCCTCAGGTGCACACCCTGACCCACTAAAGTGGACCCAGTCACCCTGCTGCAGAGGCCCCAGACACTCCACCAATGCCCCACACACTCCACCTGCTCCTCGCTCACACCCTGCATCACAGAGGTGCACCCACTCGCCTGGCTTCAGAAGATCCAGGCACCCTGCCTATGTGGGCCTACCAGATATGCTAGGGTTTGCTGTTGGGTGGGGTAGTCCCTAGGGTGGGCTGCCTGCCCTGGCTGAGCTGCATTAATTCTGCACTCTAGTGGGTGGGGCACACCCCTACACTAACTGGCCAGGGGAAGAACTCCAATGGCGTCTGCCAGCATCTGGGTCAGCACGCTTATCCTAGGTCCCAGTAATGGCTGCTGCCAATGTCTCAGTCCCTGGAGAGGTCTCACCTCTCACAGAGACACACCCAGAGCCTATCAGGTGAATCTCTTTCCATCAAAGGACTGTGCACCTTTCTTTCTGGTGATTTTAGGTTGCTTTTTGAAACTGGTGAATTTATGCATGGGCCTTTTAAGAACAGGCTTTTTTCCCCCTTACATGTGAAAACTTTCCTAGGGGTATTTCCCATTGTTGTTAATAGCCAGTCAAGCCAGATATTATGACACTTGTCCTGGTTGTGCTGCGTCCAAAAGCTGCTTATTGTAGTAATGCTCCCCTGCTCAGATCCCTCACTCCTCCAAGGAATGCTGCATACCTTGGGATTGCTTCCAGCTGGCTGTGAAGCACCATGCCTTCAAGGTGGCTTTTTTTCTCTCCAGAAAGGGATTTCTGCCTCTTTCACTTCAGTCAGTACTGTCCCTTGTTGTGGGAGTTCTTTTTATCCTGTTTTCAGTTCTCTCTCAGGGGTAATTGTTCCCAGAGTAGTTGTAAATTTGTTGTGTCCATGGGAGGAGATGAGTCCAGAGTCCACCTATGCTGCCATATTGACACCATCTCCTGCAACCTAATCTTATATGGATATATTTTCAGTGCTTATAATAGTCTGGTAAATTATTACATGCAAAGGTATTTTACAACTGAGCCATATATTACATTGAGCCATATAATAATATTTTCCCTTTTTACAAAACATTTTCCCCCCAAAATCACTAAATTAAAATAACAGACCAGAAATTCCAACTCTTTTTTTAAATTAACAATCCATAAAGTTAATATTTTTCTGGTGTACACTTCTGGGAGTTTAAACACATATATATGTTCATTTAACCAGTGGCAAAATCAGGACAGAGTAGTTCTATCACCCCAAATAATACCCTCTTGCTTTTCCCTTGTAGTCAAAGCCCCCTACTGATTTGTTCTCAGTCCCTAAAGTTTTCTTTTGTCAGAATGTCATAAAAATAGAATCATGAAGTACATCACTTCTGGCTCCTCTCATTTGGCACAATTCTTTCAAGATCCATCCATCTTTGTCTTATACATTGACAGTTCTTTTCTGGGTGGTGTTGCATTGTGTATCCTTTCCTCCATTTGAGGAAATTGGGCTGTTTCCACTTCTTGGCCATTATAAATATAGCTGCTGTAGACATTCGTTTGCAGGCTTTTTGTGTGAACATTTATTTAAGGCAAATGCCTAGGAGCAGTATTACTGGGTCACATGGTGGGTACCTGTTTAATTTTGTGAGAAATGGACACCATTCTGCCTTTCCACCAGCAATGTCTGGGAGTTGCACTTCTCCATATCTTCACCAGTACATGCAGTTCTCGAGTTGCAGGGCTCTGATATGGACTAGTTCAGTTATTGTCGTCTAACTAGATAACACCTGCTCCCAAACAGCATGGTCAAAATTCAGTTACCAAGGTCTAGTCATTGTGAGTAATCACATAAAGGACAAACTCTGCTCGTGGCTCATTGGTCCACACATCACTCCATAAACAACACATGTGCATCATGGTCAGTGACCACTCACATCACACCCTTAAAATCTGTTGGTGATTGGTCAGTGCTCACCTGTGACCAAGTTCATGCACAGACAGCAAAGTGTCTAGTTGCATCATCTGCCTGCCTGCTAGTGTTAAATTCATGTAACACTTTGCAAAATCAGCTGATGAAAAGGGAAACTGGCCAAAAGAGATACCTGTACAAAAAGAAAGAAGTGATAATGTTGGGAGTGAAATTTTAATCAAAGGTAAATGGTGTTATAGAAAATAAAGACTGACCATGAAAATGTCGGCTGTGCTGTCCTTGGAGAGGCTGCAGACATGCAGCCAGAGGAACTCAGGGACACAAAGTCACTGGTCGTGACTACAAATGAAGGTATCCCAGAGGAAGTGACACCAGCACAAGCTTCACACTAAACGAATATGGGAGCTACTTCACCACATTGAAAGGAAAGGATACAAAGTTGGAAGCTGGTCCAAACCGAGCAAGGAGCGTGACAGTCCACCTTGGCACAGAAAGGATGCTGGCTCTGCTTTGTAAGTTGTACAAAGAAAAGGCTGCAAGTACTGCTCCATTACTCTTGACAATTTTTTTCACAAGGAAGTAAAACATTTTAATTCCCAATGTTTTAAATTACAGTTTTACTATTATTTTAATATTAGTTTTACTATTATTTTAATTTTCCTGTGCATTTAATACCAAGAAGTAAGAGGGTTTTTTAATGTCATGATGAACGTGCTCAAAGGTCACGGAAGTATCTTAATTTTCCCATTGATTATTGAGGCTGCTCTGCATCTTTTCCACTTTCACAGTCCTTTTGTGCTCCTCTGCCACCAGGGAAAGCAAGAACTGACTGTACTTTGTGTTGCCAGATTGGTTTTTTCTTTTTTAAAAATATATGCTATGCTAATCAATGTGCAGTAGTACCTCATGATAGTTTTATCTTTGCGTTTCCTTAATGGTTAAAATGATGAGCATCTTTCCTTGTGCTTATTTGTCATATGTGTACTTTATTTGCTGAAGCGTCTGTGCAAATCTTTAGCCCAATTTTTAATAGATTTTTTCTTACATTGAGTTTTGAGTGTTCTTTATGTTCTCTGGATATTCTGGGCATAAGTTCTTCATTAGATTTGTGGTTGTCAAGAACCTTGAAGACGTGAGAATTTAACCTACCAAGGAGCGAACAAGTTAACCTACCACCGTCTGGTGGAGAATGGCTGACTCAAAGATTGGAGATGAAGAACTGGTCCCAGGACACTGCGAGTTGCAGGAGCTTTGTGTTCTCACCTTCCCCTTGGCCCCACAGATCTCACAGGGGGACTCGGAGGGTCCAGGTAGAAGCTGTGCACACAGTGCTTTTGTGTCTGAGGGACTCGACCTTAGAAAACCAGAATGTTTACTAATGAACAGCATGGAAAACTGCCCTTAGCCCCAGAGAGAGGCATCAGGTTGTTATGATCTAGATAATAAATAATAAAGACACAAAGGACTTTAAGTAGCAAATATACTCCCCCCTTTTCTTTTCAGTTTTCCACAGTGCCTAAAACCATTGTTACTAATATTATGAATTCCTGAGTCTCACATTAAGAAAATATTAATTGAATGCCAATTATGTGATAGGTACTATTCTAAGAGTTATAGGAAATATAATAATGAAAAAATGAGGTCTTATATTTTGGTAGTGATAATACGGCACTGTAACACAAATTTTGTTGCAATAAACCCCAAACAATTTTCTAAGAACGAGTGAGGGCCTAGGCAAGTGTCCTCTGTCAGCCCATCCCCATGGAGTGGTTACCCATGCAAGCTACAGCTCAAGATGGTGGATCAGCAAGGCACGAGGGCACTTCTTTAATTAGCAACAATTCTGTGTTTTACCTGACAAAACAACCTTGAAATTTCTCTTTTCTAATCTTCATAAAATGCCTGATTATAAGAAATCACGTTTACAGAAGCTATTGTGAACATCACACATTTCGTTTATCCAAGAGCTTGGAAGGAGGCACTCACCCTAGCAGATCCTGAAACTTTATAAGAGTATCTTACATCATAATGGAGAGCTCACTATGGCTCATTTCACCACACTCTCTACACTATTTTTCCTGAAAACTGACCACGAACTTATGGAGTAATTATCATAATAACAATTTTATCAACAAGTAAAGTGAAGCTTAAGCAGTTAAATACCAATTCTAGGGTCTTAAATCTAAGAGGCAAACTGGGAGTTTAATGCTGACTCTCTGAATACATATTCTGCATTTTCAGCCACTCTGCTACACTTTGAAAACACATGATTTTCCTTGTATTTTTGAAAATCTTTTTTGTTATCTCTACTACTAAAAATAATTTATACACTTTACCCAAAAAAAAGTAGTACAATGCATATTTACATAAACAATCCACCACAGAGTTGTCTCAAATGAACAAAGGGAAGTTAAAACATCAACATCTAAAAGAAAACATCCATTCTGGGAGCAGGAGATGACCCCGTCTCTTAGGCAAATCTCTTCTGGGCAGAAACAGCTAGGATGTAACTGATGTATAAGTAGGCATCATCCTGACTCCTCTTTCCCTCTTTCTGGATAATGAGATGAAAAGGGTGCAGGGGTACCACCCTAGGACCACTTGTCTCCACTGAAACTCCAAGAGCAAACCAGAATGCGTAGACCGAGGAGTAGGAAGAGACCAGGAGGATGTGCAGAACTGGGTGAACAAGGGGAAAGCTGAGGAGGAAATTAGTTTTATGCAGAACATAAAACGCATGCTTAGAAGAAGCAAAAAGCAATTCTATCTACATCAGAAGCAACACAAGTTATCTTTCCCTTATTTACTATTTTTAACTTTCTTCTGGAAGTACTGGCCAAGGCAATTCCTCAAGACAGAAGTACTGAGGGGTAAATATTGACAAAGGAGAAAACAGTATCGTTAACAGAGAATCATCAAAAATTTTTTCAAAAATATATATGGAGGGAAAACTTTGTTACCAATTGGGAATCACATCTGTGTGTAGATATATACACACCCACGTGCATATTTGCATACGTAGAAGTTTAATAGTGATGGAGATGGTTTCAAAACAAACGGGTATGAAATTAATTTGGTTATATATAAAAACAGATAAAAGAAAGAGAGAATACACTTATAATATCATGTAAATGTATATTACATAATTATGTTTATATAATATATACTATGTACAGTATTATGTAGGGAAGAAAACCCAACAAAGCCACCAGAAACAACTTTTATGTGAGAAAACTGTAACACAATTTTGAGAGGCATAAAATAAATCTTGAATAAATAAAATAGTTTATTTGGGGCTGGAAAAGCTCAATATCAAAAGGACATCAGATGCCAACTATCACATACAAACTAATATATTTAATATAATACCAATGAAAATTCCAACCCACTCACATGGGGTTAATGTGGAATTTTATGAAATTGTTTCTAAAATTTATCTGGAAGGAGAAGCACATTTGAGTAACCAGGAAAAGTAGCTATCATCAACCATGAGAAGCTGTGTGGCTGACTTATGTGTCCATTTTCCTTCTTGTATCGGCCAGTCCTCGCAGAAAAGCCATCTGTGGGGCAGGTACAATTACCACGCCCACTTCAGAGACTGAGCAACAGAGATTGGCATTAATGTCCATTACAAAGTTTCAATAAGGAAAATAATGTGGCCACGTGGAGAAAACAATATCCTCAGATATGGGCTTAGCACAACAAGAAATTTATTAGGTGAAACAGACTCATCTCAGATCATCAGGAACAAAATATCGGTTAATAAATGAGGCTGTAAAAATTAAAGCTGGACCTCTGCACCGCCTTTCATACTAAAGTAGATTTAGTGTCAGCAAAGATTTCAGGGTAAACAGCACCGTGTGACCAGACATACGAGAAGCCTTAAATATTAATAAACAGGAGCCAACTCTCTAATTGCAGAGTATGCAAAATGCAAATTGTAGAGAATTCACAAAAGAAGAAATATGAATGGCCAATAATATGTGGAAAGCTATTCACTTCTCTGGTAATCAAATAACTACAAATAAAAATGACCTTGAAATTTATTTTGTCCTATGTCATCCTGGAGGACAAGACAACAAAAAGTTGATAACCTCTCTCACGTGGGCCAGAATTGGAATGAATCCAGAGAGACAGTTTCTGAATGATTTGACAAAACATATCAAAATGATCAAAATTTTAAAGAAGCTTATCTTTAACAGTCAAGTTTGATTCTGAGATATTTAAAGAGTCAGATGTGTCAAAAAAAGATATAAGCACAATAATGTTCATTACGACATTATTTATATTAGAGGAAATTGGAATCGATCTAAATGTTCATCAAAGGAAATCTGTTAAATAAATTAGAGAACATCCATACATTCAGCTATTAAAAAGAATGATGTAAATCCACATTCGCTGACTTGGAAAAATGTCGGTGAGCAAATGAAGCAGGTTGCAGAACGGCCTGCGGTGCACAGCCCCGTACACACACACGTGCGAGGGAGAGAGAGAAACTGAAAATAAAAACGCCCAGCTTTCGCCTTTAGCTTTTCACAGGTGTGAGGTTTGAGTCGTACAAGTTGGTTACTTTGATAAGATATTCTGCAGTCACTTTTTTGAGGCTGTTGGCCAAAGCCTGGTAATTTTGAGATAATTTTATCGTATTTCTTTATTTTGGTGATACTTCCTGCTTTCTCCTACTTAAAAAGATGCAATATTGTATTCCTGTTTAAAACCTATGAAAGCAACACAACATCTAGCGTGATTCACCTGAGGTGGGCATGGTCGTCGAAAACCACAATCCAACTTTAAGTAAATACTATACTGACATGTTAATTATAATTTCAATACTGGTCTTGATTATTTATATAGAATTAAATACTTTTTATATAATCTGCTATTTTTCTGGTAGAATATTGAATTTGCATAATGTATTGATACAATTTGAAAAAATTAAATGTGTTCTCTGTCGCAAATATTTTATGCGTTAGAGTGAAATGATAACCTGGAAATCAGCTCTTTACTGTGGCCCAAGGGTGAGAAATAAAAGCTTCTATAAGGTTCCTGCTTCTCTGTACTTGGTCTGCATGTAGGGAGAGACAGTCGTGACGCATATTTATAGATTTGCTTGTGCAAACAGAGAAGCATGGCAGTCTCCTCATGCAGCAAATCTTATTTCCGATACAAATTTGAAAGTCTGTGAAGCATGACAATATTAACTCTAGGATCTATGACCTCCCATAAAACAAAAGGAGTGTGAGTGGTGGGTTAAAAGGATTCGAATGATGCCTTTGGACTCGAGCGTTCCCATAATGACTGGGGAAGATTTATATGCTCTCTCTAGGTATAATTAGACACCCACAAACCCATCTGACCCTGCTGGGGTGAAGAGCTCTTCTGCTTTTTGTTTCAGCAGATGAATCAATACTCACACGCTTTACCACTGTGGAGTGAAATTGAGGAAATGAAAATCGGATAATTTTGCTCCCTGTGCAGTCTAGACAGAGCAGAGCCCTGTTAGCCTTTGACAGCAAGATCTATTTCCAGTTTCTCAAAAGGCTACTGTCAATTTTGAAACTTCTCCTATTATTGATTTTCAGTTTTGTTAAAAAAAGATGCTTTATTAGGAATATTAGTCCCTGAGCCCATGTAAGCTCATATCTAGTTCACAAGGAGGAGAACATGGATTTTAATTTGGAGTCTGGGTGGGTTCAAATTGCGGATCCTTCTGTGCGATTACTGTCTGATCCCCAGTCACATTTTGGCGGTCAGCTGCCCTTTTACCTATTAAATGCACAGGTCAAAATCTCCCTATGTATCACTATTGGTAGCCCATATTTAGCTAGTGATGAATTCTTTGAATTGCTCTTTTCTCGTATAAATATTTTACAATCAGTTTGCTGATGTTTTATAAACGTATATTCTGTTTCACAACTCATTGTTGGCACTGGTGCTTGCAAGCTGTTAATTTTAGCATCCTCAAAACAGATGCATTTCATTGAAACGTATTGAATATTTCTTGAATACTAGGAAGCACTGCCAGGGTTCACTTCATCACTAGCTGGGTGACAAACCAGCACCGTCCTTCTTATCCCAGAATTCTCCATTGTCTGTGAGTCCCACTGTGATTTCCCCATGCGATCCCGACCACTCCTTTTCCCATGATCCTTCTGGGCTTTCTGCACCCCCATCACCAGTACTTACCCCCTGTGTCGAAATGCTCTGTTTACCAGGTTCTGTGTCTTCCCTAAACTGTAAGGTCCTCGAGAGAAGTGTTTTCATTCCTCCAAGTTGGTTGGGTGCAGAATAAGAACTCAACATCATTAATCAATGGGAAATCTATCTTTGGTCTCCATCGTATTATGAGGTATTCAGCTTAAAGAATATATGTGAGTTATTACTGAATCTCGTTTGTACTTTTTACTCCTGAGAAATAAAAGGTTGCAGGACCACGTGAATTTTGAGTAGCCTATTGGACACTCGTCTTAGTCCGTTCAGGCTGCTGGAGCAGAACGCCACAGACTGGGCGGTTTATGGCAAACATTTCTCTCTGGCGGTCCTGGAGGTCGGAAATCCAAGATCCAGGTGCCGGCAGATGAGCGTCTGGGAAGGGCCTGCATCCTGGGTCATACACAGCCATCATCTTGCTGTATCTTCACAGGGCAGAGATGGGGAGCAGTTCTCTCATAACCTCTAAAAGGGCACTAATTGCATTCGTGAGGGCTCTGCCCTCATGACTTAATCTCCTCCAAATACCATCACATTGGGCATTACAATTTCAACCTATGCATTTTGGGGGGACACAAACATTCAGTCCATAGCAACATTGTTGAGAAGAATTGTGTGTTTGGTATAATTTTATATGTTGGCCTTTATGAGATAAAAACAGGATACTGACGATAACATTACTAATAAGGTGAACCCCTGAAAGCGTAAAGTGAGACCTTTCTTTTCTCCAATTCTTTCATTTTTTTTTTTTTTGAGGAAGATTAGCCCTGAGCTAACATCTGCTCCCAATCCTCCTCTTTTTGCTGAGGAAAACTGGCCATGAGCTAACATCCCTGCCCATCTTCCTCTACTTTATATGTGGGACACCTGCCACAGCATGGCGTGCCAAGTGGTGCCACTGTCCGCACCCAGGATCCGAACCGGCGAACCCGGGGCCACCAAAGTGGAATGCGCGAACCTAACCACTGGGCCACCAGGCTGGCCCCTCTTTCATTGTACTTTTTAATTAGTGGTAAAGTTGATGAGCAAATTCCCTAGGATCACAGAATCCCTTAGGAAAAAGTTTTATATAGAACATTATGGATAAGTCTTGAGAAGAAGGATTTATGCAAACCATCGTCTGTTTCTTTCCTAAAGAGACACGACTTCAGTTTCTTCAGAAATTCATATGAAATACAGACACATTGGTACCTTAGAACCCTACTTCTTGCCGATGGGATTTGATACACTCGCAAATTAATAATAAAGCTGAAGAAGCACAGTGCCTTTCTGCCCAGAGGAACTAAAACTTCCCTTATTTTGTGCTGCATCACTCAATTGCAGGGCTGCAAAGATACCAACTTCTGGATGTTTTGAAAGATGGAGCAGAAATCTGTGTGTGGACTGTATGGATCATTTCCATTTGGATCTATTTGAAATCATAAGCGTGGTGTGACGCCTTCGCTAGAATGTGGTTACTGACAAGCTGTTGTGAATTTATGTTAATTAAAACCCCTAAACCTTGCTCCTTTAATCACATCTATTTATTTACCTAATGTGGTGAAGATGCCTCCTCTGAGTCCGGAGGTGAACTGAAATCTAACCAATCCTTGTTTTGTTTTGTTTTCTAATTTTCCATGCTGCTGCCTGCAAGGACTCCCGACTCACGGTCAAATTATTTTATACACATTAGCGCTTAACAGGTTAAGTGCGCCCTCCCGATTGGCACATTCCGGTGGGTGGCCGGGGGTTTCTATCTGATTCAAGTTTTTGTTCCTCACCTGTAAACCACGAGGTTCCACCCAGACATGCTAAATTACTTGAGTGACATTTTTAATGTTTTTCCATTCCTCGTTTTACAAAATAAGGATATTCTTGCAATTTGTTTTTATTGTGCCTTTTTAAACATCAAAAGTTCCAATGAGCCCCACGGTTAAGAAGTCTATTTGCATGAGGGTCACATTCTTTCAGTAAATTGCTCTCTAGCAATTCGAAATGTGATTTTATTTTTGCTTTTGTCTCCCACAAGTTATTTCAGAATCAAAATTCCCTCTAATGGCAGGAGAAGGGTGTCATTGCGGGGACCCTGCATAAAGCAGATGAGACAACAGGAAGAAACTAACTCACTCTAACCAATCACTTTTAGAAAATGCATGATAAAATTTTCAAATTTGGGACCAGACACTTTTCCTGTATCATCTGAGGACCTAACAGAATTATAGATTCTCCTTTTTTCTGTCTTTGTGACCGCTCTTTTTCTTCCTCCCAAGGCACTGAAATAGCAGACTGGTAAATGCTTGGAAAATTCCATGCCAGTGAGAGCCAGGTTTTTAATTTAATTTAACTCTCATCCTCGCCTCTGAGTATTTCCCGACCACGGTTTCCAACACATGGATCCACACATAGCTCCCACCCAGTGACGGGTGACCACACTTGACAAGGGAAATAATGTGGGAGGTAGAAGGAGGACTTGACAGCCTCCGAGGGGGCTGGGTGGTTATCCCAACTGACCCACTAACAAATGCTGTGACCAGGACAAGTCATTCAACTTGCCCGGCCTTTTGTGAACTAAAGGATTTGACTAAACGTATTTCTCCTTCGTTGAGGGCTCCTCTTTGAGAATGCATCACCCTTTTGCAGAAATGCCAGAAGATGTGAACTTTACTCATCTTGGACCAGGTCATCTTTGTGTGTGATGGGCAGCATTCCCATATTCTAAAAATGTCTTTAAGACAACTTTCTGCAGGAAGTGCCTACCACGTGAGGATCCTAAATTCAACAAAAAATTAAAATAAGTGCATGTAGGGCTCTCTCTTGAAAACAGGTTTGGATGTCAGTGACCTTGTTCAGTTATCCTCCTAAGGGCAGTGGCCGTGGTGGCCATGTTTAACCTGGACACTTTGTTGAAGCAACACATATATTAACATTTACAAATGAACTAAGTTTCCTTTCAGCTATTTTAAAGAAATTATTTTGGGGTAAATATGTGGTTTATAGTCCAAAGCGTTGTTAAAGACAAACTACAACCGTATCATTTTCTTCATTCATGCTGATAGCCCCACTTTCATGAGTCCTGTAGAAGATGACTTATTGCAGTTGGTGGACAATCCTCACATGGCCCAGGACCACGGCCAGTCAGCTCCTGCTTTCCAGCAGATGGGTGAAAGATCCAGAACATTCTTGGAGTAGATCTTGACACAACACACTATAATGGCTCAAATTATTGCATAAATAGCATGCACTTTATAATGTCCCTAATTATACAATTGCACAATAGTCCATAACAGCTCCTTATGGACTATGGAGTAAACAATATGCATTTCTAAAAGTCCATAATTATGTAATTATGTGATAGTCTATAATTAAGGACTATTGGGTAAATATATAATTGGGGAGTTTTAAAAATCCATTGTAAAGTACTTTTAAAAATGTGACTGCAATAAAGGAAGACAAAAAGAGACTCAACCCCGAAAACCATGTTTGAATATTTTAGATTTTAGTGAATTTCACTAAATCTAAATCCAAGTAATTAACACTGGGAAAATGTTTCCCATCTCCCTCACGGCCTTTATCTTTGCGTCAGTCACAGCTTTTGGGGGCTCATACTTGGTACTGGTGTGACAGAAGCACAGTGATAAGAGTATGACACCAAAGTTTCCATCACGGCAGGAGAAATGGATGGAGCAAGAGTAACCACCACACCTTCCATCTGCCCGCTGACCAGCAGACAGCTCTCTGCCTACAGGACTGTAGGAAGCTCTTATCCTGCCAGGGTTTCTCCCAGTCTTTACTAGTACCACACTCTGTGGCAATCTAGCTGAGGAATGAAGGAAAAGAGGAAAATGTCTAAGTATTCTGCAAGAATTACAAAAAGGCACTGGAATTGAATTTCTGAGCATGAGGGTATGTAAAAGCAAAGACTCATCTCTTGTATTCCCCATCACACACCTCAAGCTGTGAATGGGAGAGGAAATCCCGAGATAGATATTTGAGAGGAAGCATGGAAGTTGTGAAATTCAACCAGTTTCTGTGGCTTCCCTTTAAATTCTCCAATCCTCGGTCCAATTTGTTCACAACCCTCTCAGCTAATCCTCTCTAGCCAAGTCTTCTTTTTTCCTGCTTTGTCCTTTTACTTGCCGCAAACACCAAAATGGAGAGACAGGAGGAATCCCAGAGTCCTGCCCTGCTGAGCAGAGCATCTCAGCAGGAGTGCACACCCCAGGCCACGGTGCTGGGGAGCGTGAAATTCAGAGCACACGACCCAGAACAGTGTCTGTCAGGGACCATCCACTGAGCTGCACATGTGAAATTACAAAGTGGATAATAAAGCATTAATTTTGTCTACTATATATATATATTTTTAAACTTTTCTGAAAATCTCCCATTCTTTTAGGCTCCTGCTGTCCTACCTGAAGTTGCACTAATTGTGACCTACTTACTTAATCACACCGATGTGCCCAGCTATACAAATAGCTTCTCAGCCAGACCCTGAGTACTAATTTTAGATGCTCTGCACTGGCAGTGCCCTATATGGCATGAAATTAGAACTCTATGCTTCCCCAAATCCAGCTCCGCTAGAGGTGACTGAGGTAAAGTGTGGGGCGCCTCTCCAGGGGAGGGAGGTTGTCACGGGGGGACAGGCAAATAAAAGCAGGATACTTAGCCAATGATTGTGAGCTCAGAAAACATACAAGCCAACGTTTCTCCTTATACGAAAGTTTAGGAAGTGCTCCTAAAACAGGCTGTGAAAATGAAGTAACCAAGAGATAATAAAAAAGGTTTGTGAAAAGAAAAATCACTGCAGATAGTGTCCAGTAATCCTGTGTCTATCCCGCCCCTCAGTGTGCACCGGAATTGCTGTGTGCACAGGGAAGGCGCCTGGTTCTTATTCAGCCTACTTTGGAAACTAGGAACCTGCACTGGAACAGGCACACGTCATCCTGATTCGACCACTGGATCCGCCAGAGTCATTGAACCGTAAGTGACGTTCCTGAGGACTTGTTAAAGGAAAAAGCGCAAAACCTGGAAATGGCAAGTTTGTGAAAGTCTGCTCATATTAAGAACTAGCTGCTTCTCATGCTCTAGGAGGAATTAGCTAACGGGGAGGTAGTTATATAAGGAATGTGTCTCATTTCTGATAAACTGATTCCAGGCAGAGAGAGCTCTCCCTGGGTTTGCGTGGTCAGTCATGAGTATTTGGGGTATTGGTACTAGAAGAGGAATGTCAAGCGTTCTAAGATACTTTTGAGTAATTCATACTGTGCCTTCTTACAATAAAGATTGTGGTGAGCTTGGGAACTATATTTAGAAAACCTCTTGGCCAATTTCATGGATTGCTAGATATTTGTTTTATATTTAGGGTCTCATTTTCAGTTAATAGATTATTCAAGATTTGTTCTATTTTTTCCCCTTCATTTATGGACTTTTTAAAATTACACAACCAGGGAATCACCTCTCTGCAGATTTTGAAGGTTCCTGTAAGGAAAAGGACAATTTCTTGCACAAAATAGGCATTTATATGAGTGCTTCCTCCAACATGGCAGGGGAACAGAACTCGAGAAATGCTCTCGACATCTCCAAGGAAACGCTCTCCAGAGAAAGAGATCGACATGAGTTACTGATTAGCAACCACTTGGTTGTATTTGTAGAGTTTTCAGCTTTTTCGTATGCTTTTTACAGATGTTTTAACTCATTGGTTGTGATCATCAGGGGACACATCAGGATCCCGTTACGTAGATGAGGAAACTGAGGCTGATGTGGTTCTCCTGAGTTGTAAGTAAAGCTACTTCGTGGCAAAGACTGGAATCCAAGGGTGGTCTGTCCAGAGAAGACATGTCTGAGACTGAAAGGGTGTCTTATTAATAATTTACTGAGAAATTAGGTCAGAAATGGATTGTCGGTCTAAGCAGGACTGAGGGCGTTGTAAGTATCTAGGTGTTCTGACCAGCAGCCCAGAGTGTTCCGGCAGCAAGTATTCCAGCTATGAGACTGTGGACAGGAAGTGCTGTCTTTGCAGCATGGCCTGCCAGAATCCAGAAGCTGGGCCTGAGAGCCACAGTGAGGGTATTAAACAACCAGGGAAAATTTCCAGTGTCTTAAATCTTACCGAGTCTCTGACTTATCACCTCAGTAACCAAGTCAAAGTCAAAAACAAAAAGAAAAGAAAGAAGGACTTCAGAGTTGAAACTCTACAAGCCATGTGCTTCTGTAGGAGTTTTCCAAGGCTGCCGAAACAAGTAAAAAGTGTGGTTCAAAGCAGCAGAAGTTTATTTCTCACAGCCCTGGAAGCCGGAAGTCTGAAACGGAGGTGTCGGCAGGGTTGGTTCCTTCTGGGGGCCTTCAGGAAGAATCCATTTCTTGTCTCTTTTCCAGCTTCTGGTGGCTCCTGGCAACTGTTGGTTTTCCTTGGTTTACAGACCCATCCTTCTAATGTCTGCCTCCATCTTCACATGGCCCTCCCCTCTGTGTGTGTACGAATTTCCTTCTTCTTATAAGGACACCAGTCATTGGATTAGAGCCCACCCTAATCCGGATTAACTTCATCGTAACTTCATTGCATCTGCAAAGACTTTTTTCCAAATAAGGTCATAGTCACAGTTTCCAGGTGGACATGAACTTTTGGGGGACATCATCCAATCCATTGTCCTTCCTCAAGAAACAAATTCTTTTTTTAAAAAATTTTTTATTTTTTTTTAATTCCAGTAACATTGGATTATAACAATATATAGCTTTCAGATGTACATCATAATATATTTCGAATTCTGTGTAGATTATATCATGTTCACCAACCAAAAACTAATCATAGTCCATCCCCTCACATGTGAGCCTAATCACCTCTTTTGCCCTTCCCCTGACTTCCTCTATGGTAACCACCAATCTAATCTCCATTGCTATGTGTTTGTTTGTCGTTGTTTTTATCTTCTACATATGAGTGAGATCATATGGTATTTGACTTTCTCCCTCTGACTTATTTCGCTTAGCATAATATCCTCAAGGACCATCCATGTTGTCTCAAATGGCCAGATTTCATCATTTCTCAAGGCTGAGTAGTATTCCATTGTGTATATATACTACATCTTCTTTATCCATTCGTCCCTTGATGGGTACCTAGGTTTCTTCCAAGTCTTGGCTATTGTGTATAATGCTGCGATGAACATAGGGGTGCATGTATCTTTATGCATTCATGTTTTCAAGTTCTTTGGATAAATACCCAGCAGTGGGATAGCTGGGTCACATGGTAGATCTATTCTTAATTTTATGAGGAAACTCCATACTGCTTTCCATAGTGTCTGCACCAGTTTGCACTCCCACCAGCAGTGTATGAGGGTTCCCTTCTCTCCACACCCTCTCCAACACTTGTTGTTTCCTGTCTTGCTAATTATAGCCATTGTGACTAGAGTGAGGTGATACCTCATTGTACTTTTGATTTGCATTTCCTTGATAGCTAATGATGTGGAGCATCTTTTCATATGCCTGTTGGCCATCCATATATCTTCTTTGGGGAAATCTCTGTTCAGATCTTTTGCCCATTTTTAACTGGGTTGTTGGTTTTTTCGTTATTGAGATGTATGAGTTCTTTGTATATTTTGCATATTCACCCCTTACCTGATACATGGTTTGCAAATATCTTCCCCCAATTGTTAGGTTGTCTTTTCGTTTTGTTGATGGTTTCCTTTGCTGTGTGGAAGACTTTTAGTTTGATGTAGTCCCATTTGTTCATTTTCTCAACAAAAAACTTCTGTTTGCTCCACAATAGAGACCAAGACTTCTAGCTGCTAAGTCTTGTAGGTTTGTGTCTGATTCAAGGCTGACTCACGATTCTAATTTAGTTCGGGATCACTGAAGCACCCATTTGTAATGCCCTCTCCTCAAAGAAATGGATTAATTTTAATACCTGATGCAGTCCTGGAATTTGCTGGGTTTCTGAGATTTTTCTGACTAGCATTAAGCTAAGGCCAGACCAACTCTTTAGAGTTTCCTAAATTAATTTGACCACCTACAGCCACTTGGAACTAGATCACATTATGGGATGGACTTCCACTCAGCAATCCTTGGTGGGAATTTATTACATGACTAGCCCCACAAATGGACTGCAAAACCAATCCGCTCTGCTGATATGATTGTGGCTGGTGGACCATAATGTCATCATTTAAACATTGACGTCATTTAAACACCCAGTAAAAAATGTTAACCTTTCTAACTTCCACAATTCTTCATCCTAGAGCCATATTTAAACAAATGTTATTTTTATCCAGGAAAAATGAAAATGTAATTGATACAAAAGACAAATATAAGCCCTTCAACTGGGGAATTGGTTGCCAGTGAAGTTCTAGAGACTCTTTCCAGACACTCTGCAACCTACTTCCAGTCCACATTTATAGTGTTACTCCTAGAGATGTCCCTGAGTGAAAACTTTCATTCACCACAAGTTACACCACTCACTGTCTCTTGAAAACTCCCATTCCTGGGATATTCTCAACTTATTTCATTATTCACTCATTCAACTAAGAGATATTTCTGCATTTGTAAAGTATGCCAGAAACAGGGAAAATTGTCATTTCCCTGATCAAATAAATTCTATACATATTTCAAAATTCATGCTCAATATTAATTTTTGAAGTTTTCCAAGCCCCACTCAGTTTAAAATTACCTCCCTATTCTTTAAGAAATAATTAAGTGCACTAAACTCTTTATCTGTCATATGGGAGAATTACTCTGGGCTTTAATGATTAGGTAAATTAATAACGAAAGAAAATTTTTGATAAAACTAATGCAGCAGAATTAAATAGAAGACAATTATTTTCTAAATTACTTCAGAAGACGCAGAAGATGCATCACGAGAGTCCCCATACGATCATTTCACACCACAGCCATCTCTGTCCCCCTGGTTTCCCCAGCCTCTGGCAACCATGAGTCTGTTCTCCATCTCCATACACTGGTAATTTTGAGGATGTTATATAAATGGAATCATACAGAATGTAAGCTTTTGAGACTGGCTTTATCCACCGCCCATAATGCCCCTGAGATCCAGCCAAGTTTCCGAGTGTAGCAACAGTCCCTTCCTTTCTGTCGCTGAGTAGAATTTCATGGTATGGCTGCACCACGGTTTCTGACATTCAATTGCAGAAGGACAGGGAGGTCGTTTCCAGTGTTTGGCTATTATGAGCAAAACTGCTGTGAACATTCCTGTACAGATTTTTGCTTGAACAGGTTTCCATTTTTCTGGGATAAATGCCTAAGAGTACAAAACTGGGTCATATGGTGGTTGCATGCTTAGTTTTTTAAAGAAATTGCCAAACTGTTTTCCAGAGTGGCTGCACCAATATACATTCCCATTTTTGTGAAAATCAACTTCTGTTGGTTCCCTGAATTTTTTTTAACACTTCCTCAACATAAGCAATTATTTGGTTGCTTCCACTTTGTGTTAAGCTGTATGAGTAGTCCAACCAGTTGGCCCCATAGAAAACTTCCAATACAGCATTTTAATCCAGAAGGACAATTTCTAGATGTGAATAAAATATACACCTAGATATCTTTGTTTGGATAATGCAGTTCAAAAAATTTATATTTTGAATCTGAAAAGGTATCCTAAGGTTATGAAAAGGTAAATTAAGTTAGTTATATATTAGTATCTCTATTATCTTGCAAAATTGTGAAATGTGTGTGGGTAAAAATGAAGTGGCTAATATGGGAAATTAAAAATACTTAATTTTTAAAAATTTTAACTTAAAACCTAGGTATCTACATTATTTTGTCAATCTTACCATGTAAGGCTGAGAGGTTTTTCTACTTATAATTATGGGACCAGGAACTTGAGGACTGCATAAGTTTATCTGCATAAATAACTCCATAATGCACCATCTATAATTCATGAATTGAGTTTACTGACAGTAAGTTAAAGTCTAAAGATGCTGGCAAAGAAATCATGGAGCAGGAGTCTTTTATATTTTAATAAAAATTCTCAAGTCTTTTATAATTTTGTGGTACACACTGGTACTTTTTTAACCAATCAATTAAAAACGCTTAGCTATCAAGTATTTATAGAACATTTAACCATGTTTTCATAGAAATAAAAAACATTTTTGCACTCCTATTTTAAAAGGTACTTATATTACTTTAATAAAAATGTCACCATTAAAACAACGTGGGTCACTGACATAGTCAAAATTGAGGGTAGACATACTGAACCGCCAAAAGGCACGTCTGGCCCCCACCCCGGCCGTGGCATGCGAGGTGGGCGTTTAGAAGTGTGTGCATGAGAAACGTGTGTGTGCACATGTGCATGGACAGCTCTGACTGTGGCTTCTGAAGCTGTCCATGAGTATGTCACCGAGAGGGACTGGAGCATATCAGCTCATCCTGAGTTGGTAAAGTGGAGATGGCTAAAAGAGTTCAGGTATCATGTGCCTTGAAACAATAAAACAAGGGGACTGTATGATACCCTTAAATGCTTAAAAATCACGCAGAACATTTAGCTTTCCATAATTATAATAGGGAAAGTTGATCCTAAAAACTGTCTTTTTTTCTCAACTTAAAATTGATCTCTGACATGTGCGATTCCAATAGTGTTCTGGGCACAGTGATCATGGTGCATGAGTGTCTGCCTGTGCAATTATGTTCACATATTTAATTGTTTCTTTGGTACATGAAGAAGATCGTTTCAGAAATATTTACGCACTTTTAAGCAATACAATACAGTAGAAATCAAATTAGTTTTTAAAATATAAAACAATTTAAATAATTAAATTCATTATTAAATTAAAAGGTTTAACATCTTAAAAAGGAGCGATGGTGTTCTCGCTCCTGGTTACTTAGTTCAAGATGTTAGTAATTTATTTTCTTGACTCCAATATGCACATGTTGTCAGATTTTGAATAGTCTGTAAGCAGGAGGAAACTTACACAGTGTCAGAAGAAACTTGCCTGCTTCCAGGCAGAGAAGTCAGTATGAAATAGTTTATAGTTTTCATTGCGCTTTGTAGCCTGGGGTGGACACTCTCTGCTCGTCTGATTTTCACCCCATTTGTGTTATTTGCATTGGTAACACTACATGTGATTGAATTCTAAATCAGGTTTGAATCCCTAATTGTTGCTTAAAATGACTTCAGAAGAATTTCACCATGATGCAGCCCTTCAATAAAAAGATACTGGGTATAAAGCAAATTACCCTCGTGACTGTGCAGTGGTGGGAGAATTCTCTCAGGCAGCACATATTTGGCTTTGTTTCTGGAAATGTATCACTGAACTACAAAATACAGTCATCACTAGATTATTTGACTCCATAAAAGTAGGCACTCTGTCTGTTTTTGCTCATCATTATAGTCTCAGGTCTTAAAACTGTGCCAGACTCAGGGAAGATGCCCACAATATTGTTGCAAGACTTTCATTTTTTATTTTCCATAATAATTCCATCAAATTCATAGGGGATTTTTGCAGCAAATCCACTATGTCATTTTGATCTACTCTTCCCTCTTTGAGTTTTTTAAAAAACCTGGGGTGGCAGCTTCAGTTAAAAAGAAGGTCACTGGATGTCCATCCACAGCCCCACCTGAGCAGAGAGAGGATTGATGGTCTACTGGTACCATTAATTCTCATTGCCCCATGATGTGGAAGACCTGATCTGCATAGTCCGACAATAACATTCATCTCCTACAGTGGCTATATGTCACGAATACAGTTCCAAGCATAGCTATAGTTTTTGAGAAGGGGTCATCCCTACCCCCATATCAAACTTATTATCCTAAGTTGACATCCCAATCTTGGGTTCTCAGTTCAAACTTTGCTCAGTTCTTTCAACTGCAACATATAGCCAGCCTTCAGGGAACCAGCTGGTTTCAGGGGTATTAAATAAAAAGTTTTAAAATGAGTGATGTAAGGGGCTGGCCCCATGGCCGAGTGGTTAAGTTTGCGCGCTCCGCTGCAGGCGGCCCAGTGTTTCGTTGGTTTGAATCCTGGGCGCGGACATGGCACTGCTGGTCAAGCCATGCTGAGGCAGCATCCCACATGCCACAACTAGAAGGACCCACAACGAAGAATATACAACTATGTACGGGGGGCTTTGGGGAAAAAAAGGAAAAAAATAAAATCTTTAAAAAAAAAATGAATGATGTAAACTTTTAACTTGGAGAAGCTAGGAAAGAAAAGAACAATTCAAACAAGAACCAAAAGATAGAAATCATAAAAACAAGAATATAAATTAACGTAATGGAAAGCAAACATGGAGGGCAGACATGTTCAAAAAGCAGAATTGTTTCTTAGAAAATATTATTAAAATGATAAACACAGAACACGACTATTTAAGAAAAGTAAAAGAGAAAACGTAAATGGCAAATATCAGTAATGAAAAAGGAACAACAGCCCGGATCAATAACTAAAACAGTGAGGGAATATTTTAATATATTTTATACCCATAGATTTAACAATTTAAAGGAAATAGACATTTAAACAAATCCATTTTGCCCAAACTGACCCAAGAAAAAATAGAAAATCTAGGGGCTGGCCCCGTGGCCGAGTGGTTAAGTTTGCGCGCTCTGCTGCAGGTGGCCCAGTGTTTCATTGGTTCGAATCCTGGGCGCGGACATGGCACTGGTCGTCAAACCACGCTGAGGCGGCGTCCCACGTGCCACAGCTAGAAGGACCCACAACGAAGAATATACAACTATGTACTGGGGGGCTTTGGGAAGAAAAAGGAAAAAATAAAAAATAAAATCTTAAAAAAGAAAAATAGAAAATCTACAGAATTCTATAGCAAAGAAATTGAGTCTATAATTAAAACCTTCTCCTAAAAACTCTAGGACCAGATAGCTTTACTCTAAATTCTTTCAAATATTTAAGGAATAAATAATATCCATCTTACACAAATCATTTCAGAATATACGAAAAGAGAAAATACTTTTCAATCTGTTTTATGAAGCCAATGCAAACTTGGAACCAAAACTTGTTAAAGACATTAAAAAGAACTTACAGGCCAATCTCTCAGTGAACATAGACCCAACATCCTAAACAAATATTAGTAAATTTAACCCAGGAATATGTAAAAAGTTAATACATCATGACCAAGGAGTAGTATTCCATGAAGACAGAGTTGATTTAACATTGGAAAATCAATGTATGTATTCACTACGTTAACAGAATAAAGGGAAAAAACACATGATCCCAGAAATGCAAGAAAAATAATTTATAAAATTCAACATTAATTTATGGTAGGCTCTCAGAAAACTAGGAAATAGAAGTAAAGCCCTTTAATCTGACAAAGGATGCCTACAGCCAAGAAGGTGCTTAATGAATTTTCCCTTGAGTTTGGGAACAAAACGAGAATGTCCAGAATCGACCTCTGCCATCCTGCACAGGAGGCTCCATCCAGTACAACAGGAAAGAAAAGAAGACAGAAGACCTAACGTTGGAAAGAGGAAAACAAAAGTTTCTTTGATTGTAGACATGATTGCATAAATATAAAATACCCGAAAAAGGCTATATTATTGTCATAAATAAGTTAGCAAGTTTACGGCATATAGGTTTCATATATAAGAATTAGTTGTATTTCTATATTCTAGAAACAAAAAGTTAGAACAAGAAATTTTAAACACCACACTTTTAAAATAACATAAAAAGGAGTCATATGTCTACAAATAATATAATGAAAGAAGTAAAAGACCTCTATACTGAAAGCTACAAAACATTTCAGAGAGAAACTAAAGCTCAATTAAACAAACGCAAGTACGTACCGTGTTTATAAATCTGAAGACTCCATAGTGTTACGGTGTCAGTTCTCCCCAAAATGATCCATATATTCAATGCATTCCATTCAAATTCTAGCATTTTCATGGTGATTGATAAGCTGATTATAAAATTTACGTAGAAATGAAATTCCATGAAAGGGAAAGGACCTATATTAGCAAAGACCACGCTGGAAAAGGGCAATGAAGTCAAAAGACTTATATTACCAGATATCAACATTACTATAGAACATAGTAATTAAAACAGCATGGCATTGTATAACTATAGAAAACTAGACGACAGTTAAAGAATATAAATTCAAGAAAGCAATCTACACTGTTACAGTAAAATAATTTATAACAAAGGTATTGGAGCAATGCAATGGAAAAGAATGGTCTTTTTAGTAAATGATGCTGGATCAATTAGTTATCTACCCAGTTGGGAAAAGGTAAATCTCAACACCAATCTCACACCTACATAAAATTTAATTGAAAAAAAGGAGTAAGTTTAAAAGCAAATTTTAATTAATAAATCTTCTGGAAGAAGGGGGAGAATATCTTGTCAACTTTGGGATAGACAGAGATTACTTAATCACCATATTTTAGACTTTATTAGATTTTAAAACTTCTGTTCTCTAAAAGGTACTATTTTGAGAGTGAAAAGGCCAGCCACAGTCTAGGACAATGTATGTACAATGCTGTCATCTGGCAAAGGACTTATTTTCAGAATATATAATGAACTCCTACAAACTAAGAAGAAAGGGACAGACAACCCACTTTGGAAAAAGGTAAAGGACCTGAGTTGTCAGTTTGCTAAAGGAGCTATCCCAACTGATAAGCATATCATTACTATCAGGGAAATTAAATCTACAGTGAGATATCACTCTAGTACCACTAAAGGGGCTAAAATTAAATACACTGACTATACCAAGAGTTGACGAGAATGAAGAACAACTGGAATGCGCACATGTTGCTGGTGGAAGTTTAAACTAGCATAACTACTTTGGAAATGTCTTGATAGTACCTACTGAAGTTAAACATGTGTGAACTCCAGGATCAAGCAATTATTTAGCTGGGTACACCTCAACACAAACAAACCGTATGTCCACCAAAAATGTGTACTAGAATGTTCACAGCAGCTTTACTCATAACATTCCAACATTGGAGACAATTCAAATGTATATCAATAATAGGATGGGTAAATAAATTGTCATATATAAGCATGGTAAAATATGGTGCAACAATAGAAAAGAATTGAAAAAATAGACATAATGTTGAGTAAAAGAAGCAGGAAACAAAAGAACACATACTGAATAATTCCATTTAGGTCCTATTCAGGGGTGAACAAGACAATCTACGGTAGCAGGGGCCATAATAGAGGTAACATTTGTGAGTGGGTGTGACCTGTGAGAAGGCATGATGAAACTTGGGGGAGTGAAAATACACTACGCCCTGATCTAGGTAGCACTGGGATAAGATATTCTGTGGATTTTTTGTGTTTCCATTCATCTTCCTTGCAGAGAAATGGCTGCCTTTGATCCAGACTACCTTCTCAGGGTTACTTGTGTGGTGAACAGTCTTGGAAAATAGAGACAGTGTTTTCCCCTGGAGCAAAAGACAGGCATGCTGACCATCCATTATAAAAGATCCAGATCCACTAAGATCAGGATTTCTCAGCACTACCCATAGCGTGTGCAGGTAACATCTGCCCCTTCACATTGCCTGGGAGGAGTCAGGTCTCAGAGAAAGATAGTCTTGCTGACACGCTGATTAATTCTCTTACTGTGAGTGATAAACTGTCCTTCTTCTCTGGCCCGGGAGTTTCCTGTCTTCTGTCAGCATCCATGAAACTGTAGCAGGGTAACTTGTTAGCTAGCAAGGGGGTAACATTTCCAACTCTTCAGAGTTCTTGACAAGTGGTCGTTTCTGGCTGCATAAAGGTGTACAATTAAAATTTATGTTCTTAACTATATGCAAAAGCTACCTCAATAAAATGCAGCTTTTTAAAATGTTAACAAAAATTACTTAGAGCCTAATTACATTCCTATGTCATAGAAAATCTGGGTTCCTTATTCAAATGTGCAAATGAGATCCCCTAAATAATTATGTGGTGCCCTATACCTATCATTTTTGTGTCTGGAAATTGGTGGGCATGGTTCTTTCTAGAGAACAGAGTGAAATTATATGTATGTGTATGTATATATAAAATATTAATTATATATTAATAATTAATATGTAAATATATGTATTAATTGATTCAACTCCGATGTCTTTACAAAATTCTAGGTTCTGTGCAAGCTTTTCTTCTTTAAAGCAAATGAATATACAATAACAAACATAACATGACTATGCCAGTGGGGAAAATGTAACCTTGTATATAAATAGCCAAGTAGGCAATAGTATTATTTTCTCTTATCATTCACAATGTTATTCAGGGAATTAAAACCACACTAACATTTTCCTTTATTAAACTAATAATTTGAGAAGCTAAGCAAAAGAAAAAATTGCTGTGGAATTGTAATGAAAATAATGGTACCTTCCTTTTTCAACCAGATTAAGGTAGCTTGCAATGCAAAAAAATATGAGATTGTTCACCAGGGAATATAGCATTAGAATTCCAATTTTATAATTTGAAAGCTTGGTTTAAACATGAAAGATTGTAAGGCTTTTTGGCTGTGCTCAGTTTGTTGTCAATACTACAAAGTTCTTGCTAATATTCTTAGGAAATTCACACGCGAACAGCTCTGATTTGTCTTTCATATCATTAGCTACAAATTGTTCCTCACTATAAAAATATATGAATCAAGTGTCTACATTTTCCTTTTGATTTGGAAATTTACTCTCATGCACCACTTCGAATAAATTACAAAGAGCTCACAAAACACATGATGAGCATTTACAGACTGCGCTTAGCAATGTATTACTTGTTTTTTGAATGTCATGAATACCAAGAAGATTTTTCTAAGTGATGTCACTGTGTATGTAACTCCCTGCTCAACATAAAAAATATTTCTACTTTCATATTTCTGATAAAGAGTTACCTATTTTATTTTATTGATTTATTTTTTTTTTTTTGCTGAGGAAGATTCACCCTGAGCTAACATCTATTGCCAATCTTCCTCTTTTTGTATGTGAGCCTCCACCATAGCATGGCCACTAACAGATGAATGGTGTAGGTCTGCACCCAAGAACCCAACTCACGTCAATGAAGTGGAGTCCAGCAAACTTAACCGCTAGGCCATGGGAGCCGGCCCCAAAAGTCAGCTATTTTAAAATTCCAAAATGCAACTAGAGGTCAAAGAAACAATTTTATACTTTCTTTCTTCTTCAATTATATATAGCATTAATACTAATCACAACAGCTGAAATACTAGTGCATTTTACATTTTAAAACACGTGTTCTATCATCTCTTTTTTAATTCATGAACTCCTTTTAAAGCTAACCAAAGATGAAAGAGGATATTACTGCTCTTTTACAGATAGATACGCTGAAGTGCATAAACGGTAAGCAACTTGCCCGAGGTCTAGCAGCTGGTAAACCACACAATCGACTCTGCGTCTCCTGCCAGCAAACCCAGCCACTCCACAACACTTCATTCTGAAGCGATCACGCGTCCTCCAGCTGCCAAAGCACAAAGAAGATGGGAGTGAGGATAGTGGGCCGGGTGGTGACGCACGTACCTTGAAAGGCTGACTTGGGATTCCCAGCAACCACTCAACGTCCTAGCGGCATCCCGGTTTCCTTTGAGGAAATTGCCTCTTCTTCATCATGTGCAGATCTTGCTGAAGGGTAAATTTACCTGCCTGCCTCCTGCTATGGAAGCTGCATGTGCCGAATACCCGCTTTCAACCCAGTACACTCAGAAGGAGGGTCCATTAGTTAAGCCCCAGGAGCTGGCTGCTCTTGAGTCTTGAGGACATGACTCAAGGGCGGCAGGAAGAGTTGGGGCCAGAATGCAGACAGAATGCTCTGGCTTTGAGATATTTTCTGTCCTTCTTATTCTTCTACTCAGCCCTCCAGATCTTTCCAAGTTGGACTTACCTCCTACTGAAAAGTCTACAATGATCTAACAACTCCTCAGATTCCCTTTTGCTCAAGTTAGCCAGAGTTGACTCTGTTCCTCTCAGCCCAGGACCCCATGCAGCTAAGGAGTCTGTGGTTTCTGGGGACATAGGGATTCGCTCATGCCTCGTTTGTCCTCTCCTTTCACCGTCAATGTTCTAGCCTGGTTCCTTTCCCCTCAGACCTGGACGTCAGCCTTATTCTCATACAGAACATGCTACACATCACTTTGAGGATGAAAATAAAAGTACCACAGGTCTTCATCTTATGCAAAAACCTACCACAGTGTCTTCCCTGTCAGTGACAAATGAAGGTGTTTTAATGTAGAAATGCTTGCCCTGAGCTGTACTGTCTCTTTATGCCATCATCTGATGTCCAGAAACATCACAGAAAGAA